>NC_056733.1:49628735-49644940 GCF_019279795.1 Protopterus annectens
CAGAAAGAAAGAACATGTACAGGTAGCCAGTACGGCTGAGACCGATGGCATCAACAGGGTAGTAGACTGCATCACCATGAGGGGTTAGGGATCCTGTGTGTTCTGTATGGTAGCATACACCCTCACTCCATGCACCAGACAGCCATACACACATAAACACACACACACACACTGTGGAGACCACAAATGTCATTCACATATGGATAGCTGATATGTGTGTGATACACACACCACCCCTGCCTGTGTCATGCTTTCCACACTGCAGTATGTACAGATCTCTACAACAGTGTACAGGGGTGTGTAACAATTGGGATGTATTCCCCACCATATGTGGCATATATGGTCACACAAGCAAACACACATGGCAGTACTGTGAATGATACACCTGCTATATGATGATACAAAATGCCACAGTCAAAGTATGAGATGAAAAACGCAAAAGCAATAGCGCAGTCAGTAGTTTAATACCCGCTTTCGTCACAGGACTTCATCAGAATGCAACAAGAATCCCATTTCAAAGCATTTAAATACCATAACACATTACATACAAATTAATTGATTGAAAATCAATTAATTAAACTTTTAAAACCAAATAAAAATACTATTCATTTAACTAAAAAATTCAAAAGTATCACATAATTTATTGACATGTAATTTCCTGTACTTTAAAAAACATTTTATATTAATGGAATCATTTAAACCAGGGAATTTGTCTGAATTAAGTTTAATTTGCCACATGGTTTCACGTTGTTCTAAAAAATTCTGCCAAGACACTGGGTTGTCAACACATACATTCACCAATAGGTCTGGTGAGTAACTGTCAGCAGCCCTACTCTTACCCTTGCTACAGTCTGACCCGTGTGATGCAACATAACACACGTGCCTTGATATTAACAACACTACATGATGCAGGTTGCACATGTAATTTCCTTTCCATTCCTGTCTAATGCATTGCTGTCATGTGGTTCACTGTTGTGATATAAATGCCATATCTACATGTGTGTGTACATGTATATGTGTGTATGTATATATACATATATATATATGTCCATGTATATATGTATACAAATAATATATGTGATATATGTAGATGTAGAGGTGGACATAGATGTGAACATATGTCTGGGGACATCAGCACTATTGGCTATTTGTGCCAGATGATCTGTACGTGATAACCTGGGATCCATGTATATGTGCCATGGCGTGGTGTTAATGCACATTGTCTGTGATGTGCAGGGCCACGGGTTGTAGTCGTGTAGACACCGATTATTTTGTTGCTGGGAAGACCATGGGACATTGAATATGGTGATGGTAAGGCATCTGTTGCCAGTTGTGTGTGGATCTGAGTGACACTGAGCAGTGGTTAATATGTTGGAGGTTCAGTATGGGTCATATAACCATTCATTAGAAGACTATACTATGCAGATGAGGTTGACTATGGTGTATCACATTTATCAACAGGGTGTGCTGCTGGTCCCTGGAGTGCATGTGTGTAGTCAGCCAGGTGCAGGTTTCGAATATAGTTTACAGCATGGGAGGGGGGTCAGGCATACTGTACGTACATCTCAGAACTGTGCCTCGGGAGTGCTCCTGCTTTAACACACCTAAGCTAGGGGTGTGTCTATACCTGCCTGGTGACATTGGGAGGGATGACAGCAGTGGTGGGGTAGTCAGGGTGTACAGGCTGCACAAACAGGTGTTGATCAGCACAATCAGCTGATGAAATGGCCAGCCTGCATATGAACAGTACATTAATGCTAGCAAGCAGCATACACACAGGTTTCATCCACACTCTACACCACCAGTGTATACCTGCAGGGACATTTCACGACACAGTCCAACCAAATGACACGGGCTGCAGCAGGCAACATATACCAACATGTGCAGGAGGCTGGGGCAGTGAGGATGTGTATGCTGCTGAACAACCCTTACTGGGGTGACATAAGACTTTATAGACCGAGGGTGACATACCAAGGTCTACATGGGCTGGGGATGTTGGAGCACTATGGGGTGGACAGAGACCTCCTACAGCAGCTTGTTGACCTGTGCCTAACACATCAAACAGGCCAAGGGAAACGCATCACAATGGATACCATGTGATGTGTTGGCCTAGGTGTACTAGCCACAGGTACCTCACACAGCACAACTGGGGATATCATGGGTATCTCACAGGTATCTGCATCCAGAGTATTGCACCAGTTCACAGATGCCATGTCAACACATGCTAGTGAGCACGTACAGGTCCTCCACACATGTGATTAGTGGACCAGCAATATGCATCTGTTCAACCGCATGGATGAGTACCCTGGGGTACTAGGTGCTATTGCCTGCACATGTAGCACCACCCGGGGAGCAGGGTAGGGCCTACAGTCAGTGCAGAGGCATACCCTCCAACAGCTAGGCCATATGCAATGGCCAGGGCATGAGATTGAATGTGTGTGCTGTCTGCCCTGGAAGCTATGATGTGTCCGATATATGGCATCTGACACAGCTGTAGCACACCAATGCCTATATGGACATCCCCCTACAGTCTCCTAGTGGGGGATGCTAGGTAAACACTGGTGTAGTGGCTTATAACACCCATCAGCAATGCACACACACCTGAACACTCACACCATACTGAGGCAGATGCACAGGCAAGACATATACATGTGCATGTGTTTGGGATGCTCGGTTCACAATTCTGGTATCCGGACACATCTGTTGGGGCTCTGCAGTATTCACAAGCTACATGCATACAGGTTGTTATGGTATTTGCTATGCTACACAATGTTATCCTGCAGTAACAGTTACAGCAGGAACAGCATGGGGCAGGGCCACACAGCCCAACACCACTGCCAAGGCCTGTACAGGCAAAGTGTGACTTGGTGAAGGAACTACCTGAGTAGGGCACAGTCATCAAAAGCCTGTGCACAGTATGACCTGCCCTTGGCAAAGAGGCAACACAAGGCATATGCACTGACACAGCAGGTACCCATGGATTTCCCCTCTCTGACCCACACACAGTACAATGGATGCCAAACATGACAGTACCTGTGCTCAGCCATGTATGGGAGGTGCACTGTGTGCATCCGACATAGGCAGCACTCCAGCACTGTCCTCAAGTCTGTAACACAACCAGGGTATATCTATTGACCTAACAAGTGGCAGTTGTATTAGAATGTGTACTTACCCATTGCTATGGTATGTATGTGAGCATACAAGTGACTGTGGTGGCCAAATGTTAGGGCAGCAGACAGTACACATCCATAGTGGCACCATGACCTCTGTAGCACATACAGGGGCCACAATGGTAGCCTGTAGTACACAGGGTGTTCTAACCCACTGCAGATTATGGGCTGACCATCATGTGTGTCCATACAGCCCACACACGTTCCATGCAGCTGGACAGATGTGGACAAATACAGACAAATGATATATGATGGCCTATGGATATGCCCAATGACTGACCCCAACCCCCTATGTCACACACAGATGACAGCAGGCCAGGCTGTTTGATGTAGGTTGTGTAATAGGATGTC
Source organism: Protopterus annectens (assembly GCF_019279795.1). Classification (NCBI taxonomy): domain Eukaryota; kingdom Metazoa; phylum Chordata; order Ceratodontiformes; family Protopteridae; genus Protopterus; species Protopterus annectens. The sequence continues at coordinate 49,632,257 of NC_056733.1, forward strand.
CAACACCACTGTGCTGGTAATTAATGATGGGAACTGACGTACCCTGGTATCCCTCCAACCAGCAATTTAGGTAGGTCCACACACTGACATGGAGTACCCGGCAGGCCAGTACAGTAGCGGCAGATGTGTACAACAGTTGGCTGTGCCCCCCATCACACCTACACATGTGAGAGTCATGTGCACCACACTCGGTGCTGTGTAGGACTGTGGTTGTGGTTGCTTGTCCCCCCACGCTATACAGACATGTAGCAACTGTCAATGCCACATGACCATTAGCTACCCTGCAGACACAGCATGTCACCTGTCTGTGTAGAACGGAGGGGTCAGCAACACAGTACTAACTATCTGGACATGTGACACATGCAATACAGTTGACCATACTTTGCATGCTCACACACATGACGGTATTCAGTCTACAACATGCGTAACAGTCATACTGTGCATGCTCACACACAAACACAGGATGGCCAGGCATGCACACACCAGTGGTCCGGACATATCTGCCAGTACATTGCTATACTGTTGGATGTCTGTGCTGTATGGTGTTTGTGGTCTATTGTCTGTACATATGCCATGGTCTATTGTTAATTCACATGAGCTATGTGCGCAGGGTACTTCTACCATCATGTGTATAGGGCGGTTCTTTGTTTGCGGACAGGCCGACGCCTTTGGATACAAACCGGGTAAGGCACAGTCCAGCAGGTGGGAGCTGTTGTGCATGGGTTTGCACAGTGTTAAGCACTGCTGACCTCTGGTCACAGCACCTTAAACATGTTTAGACTCCACATTTCTTTGACAGGGCACTACTGGCATACTGGTAGACAAACACGCTTACAGCCGCTCGCTCTCTGACATTTCCGCTTACATTTGTCACTCACGCTGGGTGTGTGTGATCCCTTGTAATGCATATTACATTGGACTACATGACTACGGTATCGGATATGTGTAACCATTTTGCGACGGCAGACGTTCGACTGTACCGACTCTGCAGCCTGTCCAGTGACGTAATCATATTAAATGCGTGTTCCTCATACGATCTGCTCCCATCTGCCTGATACATGGGAACCGATACTCTGCAATGCTGACATATGACTTGAGTTTGTTAACGAAGCTGTCTGCCGAGTCATGCTACTGCATACCTACTGCACATTGACCACCTTTCAGATTGCACAATGGGAGACTGTAGGAGTGACACCTTTCCCACTTTGCATGGGACAGTCCCTCATCACACATCACATGTGACAATACCAGAACTCTCCACCAATCGAGGACACATTTCTGCAGAATCAGGGACAGGTCATGAAAAACAGGGACACTTTTACAAAAATAGTGCTATTAACTTGATACATTGACAGAATCAGAGCATATGACTTAAAACACATATTCTGAAGTAACAGTTGCTTATAACTCTTACTTAATGTCATTAGTCAGTAAGTGTAATTCGCCACCTTTCCTTCAACAGCCACTACTTTTAGGAGGGATTAAGAAGGACACAGTTAGACTTTCAGTCAAACTCAGGGACGTACCTGACATTCAGGGACAGTTAAGTGGTATGGACAATACTTTAGCCATTGCGACTCTCCTGATTAGGGGACCTTCTCATGTTGTAGGTGTCTGTACTGGCTGCTTGTTACAGGTCTTGTATACCTGACACATCGATATGTCATATGTAGTAGCATAAGCAACTATACTGCTGCTAGACTACGCTTTGATTTGTTCCGATATATATATTTCTGTACTATGCATGGCTGTAAGTATGTTTTGCCCTGGTACATCTGACAGTTCTACAGAACAGGTTCCACTTTGGCCGTTCAGACTGGTGGCGGCCCTATAGACTCTATATGTAGAGCTATCACATGTGTCAAGGCAACACATACCCACCGCATACATCTCAACTGTCCCTGATTTTCAGGGCCGTCCCTGATTTTGACTCAAATTTTAACTCTGTCCCTCTTAATCCCTCCTAAAACTAGTGACGTTTGGAGGAAAGGTGGTGCATTACACTTCATGAATTATGACAATAATTAAGAGTTACAAACTTCTTTTACTTCAGAAAATGTGTATTAATTCATATGCTCTGATTCTGTCAGTTTCCAGTTAATAGCTCTAATATTTTAAATGTGTCCCTGATTGTCCTTGTGTTTTCTTGATTTGTCCGTGATTCTGTTGAAATCTGTCCCCAATTGGTTGAGAGGTCTGACCCACAGCCAGTAGTACATGGACGACCTCCACGGTTTGCATACGTTAAGGTTATTCATGTAGCATTATAATTGATAATACTGTTTCCTATTACATGTAGCTTTTACTGATACAACAAATTGATGTCTGACACCACTACACACACTATAAAGCCTCCATTCCCGAACTCACAGGCCATGTGCCATAACTGTCATTTTGCAAGACACAACTGCCCAGATGGGTGTGTCCCTCGCAGGCGTATGGGTGTTTAACCTCTTCTATTATGCTATCATCTACCTGAGGTGGTCAGCAACTTATGCACTTTCCATCAGTGGCAGAACTCACATACCAATAGGTGTGAATGAACATTGTATCAGGAACAATGCATAACACCCTATAGGACACATTTAGACGATTGGTTCTATTAACCAGACACATTCACAGTCACAGAACATATGTATTCATTCACGTTTGTCAAGGTACATGCCGCTTATGACTCATACATGTTGTTATCTGTCATTACTTGTATTCCACCACCTATTCACCTAATAGTAGTTCTGGCAGTGTTTAGTTGGACTTCGTTACATTCTGATACATAACTATGGACATCCATGCTAATCGAGTACATGGCACTGTGCAGGTCTCTATGTATTCCCCGATGGTTTTCAAACTATCCGGTAGATGTGCTCTTCAGGTTTGGGAGGTGTAGGCATATGCTATGCCCACATAGGAATATTAATGACTTCCACTGGGCGGGCCTACTTCACCTCTGCCAACCAGCACCTGCACACTTAAGCCCATTAATGTATACCCCTGGTCCACCTATTTGGCACCCCTCTACAGCAGTCGTGACAAATAGTTACTGCGAGTGCAGCTGGGGTATGAGCACACCCCTACACATTGCCCACTCTCCCCATCTCGGGACACATGTCGTACGTTTTGTCAACACATGTATTATCACACTTGCACAACCTACTGTTCCATGTACATCTACATCCTGCTTGTATTAGTGTCAGCAGATTCTTTCATACCCTGAATTTTTGGGGTCCCGCAAGAGACACTGTTATCCATGTTTAAAGTGTAGACCTTGCAGAACTCTCCCACTGGTCCTTTCCTACTGGTGTTTTGGACAGCGGCAGTGTTTTGATCTGTATTGCCTGTCTGTATGTCTGTCCGGCCTAGCTGGGTGATGTGGGGGGTACAACGTTTCTTAATTTGACCTCCCAGTCACAAATGCCCGGGCTGTAAATATGTTACCCCTAATTGCTGTGAAGTAACCTATTTATGTGAATGTGTATATCTACACTGACATATAGTTTGTTTTGTGTGTATGTGTATATATCACTACCTGTTGTTTGTGTATATATATTTATATATCCGTAGTATATCCTTGTGTGTGTGTATATATATCTATATATATATATATATATATATATATATATATATCCGTATGGCTATATATGTGTATGTAAATTAATATAGCTATGTGTATATATACGTTTTTATCTATATATACATCTGTGTGTCCGTTAACCTATACATTTCCCGGACATGGACACTTACACATGCGTATTAGTTTTATCCCTGCTTCAACAGCAAACTATTGCCTTAGTCATTCTGACACCGACACGTCACTCCGGTGAATTTGTGCTCAGTATATTGCACGTTATGCAGGGGACAGATGTCGCAAGTTTTTCATGTCTGGGGTGCCGCTGCTAACAGGGTTGTGATAGTGTCATTCGACCTATTCCTCGTATGTGCAGCCTATTTTTCCTGCTACTGTGTTTGTTTCTGTACACATTCGTATTATTACTGTTGATAGGATGTGTGTTTGTGTTACTGTGACTGTACGTCGACAAATTGTTGTCTTCATGTAGTTGTGTCTTTCTGCTTTTCCCAGTTTGGGATTGTCACAGCAGAACTCCGTTCCTCTCATGGGTGGCAAATAGGTTTTACGTGCCGGGCTGCCAGACCTGACACACAATGTCCGACAATGATACGCCCATTCACTCATGTCTCCATGCAAACGACGCTCTATCTGGGAATCAGACCTGCATACAAGCTGACCTCCACGGGCCGCTCCATTGCACCCAGCGCAACATACCCTATCACTCCTGTGTCCATACTCACATATCCACAGTTTCTCCTGCACACCCGTGTTGAGTTTCCCCGCATAACAGCCATTATACACCTGATATCGCAGCCATGACACACCTTTACACATTGCCCTCTCATGAGCGTTGGGGCCCTACACACATTTTGTACCACCTCATGTATTCACAGGCTCACCATCCATTCATATTTGCACATACGTGCCTTTCCTGGTGTTATGGATTACGAACGATTTGTGGGTTACAAGTGTAGGTGGTCGCAACATGTCCTACATTCCATCTGTTTACAATGTTGACATAGCACTTCAACAATGTTATGGCCACTGGTATAGCCCTGCCTCTGGTGTGGGGAGCGGTGCTCTACTCACATTTGTGCAGCTTTATGTGACATACGCTGCGAGCACTTCATAATTCCTAACTTGCTCTGGATTCCCTTCACAACCCTTAGGTTTGCTTCGCTTTCAGCGTTCCTAACATGTCTATCTATATATATACATATATATATATATATATATATATATATATATATATATATATATATATATATATATATGTGTGTGTGTGTGTGTGTGTGTGTGTGTCTGTGTGTGTGTGTGTGTGTATATATATATATATATATATATATATATGTGTGTGTGTGTGTGTGTGTGTGTATATATATATATATATAAATATATTTATATATATGTGTATATAGATAAATATGTAGATATATAATTGCATATTTCTGTTATGTCTGTGGATATTTATCTATACACACATCTATCTAACTATATATATATGAAAGTTACAGCTGTAGGAGACAACATACATTTCCTATGCTAATAGCTGCGTACACCCACGCAGGCCCACTTGTATCTACTTATTCTGAGTTACATATGTTTACAGGCACGTCTTTAGGATTACATGTGCCTTATTCCTTATGACAGTACCACTTTGATGGAATCCGGTTAACGGACCCATGCGAACACGGTCACCTTTAAATGTATAAATGGTGGCTTTACAGCACAGAGGCATTCATTACACAATTAATATGTGCTATAGTCGTACTTGAACCGGGAATGCTTTACGTTGGGCGGATGCTGTAACCACTACACTATTGGTGTTCTGGCTCATTTATATGTATACCCATGTTTCATAGCTACTCTGACATAAGCATCACCGCTTCCCTTACACAGCAAGCATCCATTCTGCTGCTGGGAAAACTGCAGTACTACAATTAGGACATTCCCTGTTTCCTACTGCTCTGTACCCATGCAGCAAGTCTACTCACTCCAAGGATATTCATAACTCCTAAGCTTATAGTCCTCGCACATACGTGTGTTTGATTGTCAAGGTGTAAATGTGATGGTCCGGGTTTAGGCTCAGCCAACTGGTGACTAGCACTGCCCTGGCACTGTTCAAAGATCAGACGTAGCACATGGACAGAGTTAGTCCAGAGTTTAACATTCTACCTGTGTTTACAGACGCAGGTGTTTGGGCACCTCTGACCACATTATTGGGTCGGCGCTACATAATTTAGGGCGTGGAGTGGTTCCACTACATAATGCAGGTTGGGTGGGTGGTTTCCCTTCCCATTTGACTATTTCATTCATTTAAACATACAATGAATATTATTCTGGACATCTGTTATGAATTCACTACAGGTATGCAATAGTCCTGTCAACAGATGGGACAGTTGGTTGGTGTACTTCTGTGTACGGACCTCTCTGATACTCGGGGACTCGTGTCTACAGTGACAGAGACAAGGCTATGACAACTCAGGGACAATCAAGGATACTTCTACCATATTAGTACTATTAACTTGGAACGTGTTGACAGAGTTGTAATACTACTAATTTTCTGCAGTTAAATGCATCTATTACTCTTCATTGTTGTAAGTAGTCATTCTCATTTAACACCTTTCCCCCAAAGGTCACTGGCTTTGTGGGTTTTTAAGGGTCTGGCCAGTTATTGTGTGAATGCTCTGACCATTGGTATTGTTGACATTGTCATATGTACAGGTTGTGCTGTATTCTGGTGACTAGGGTTGGCACCTTTTCAAATGGCCAAGATGGGACATTTTCGGAACACACATCAGATTTTACAAGCCGACACATACCCACGGTCAGTACAATAGATAGAACTTTACTTATTTGCCTCCATAAAATCCTATTGTTGTAGCGGTTTAGTTGCTAATTCTGTTTCTTATAACATTTAGGTATTGTAGATACTGCAATAATTATTTTCTGCTACTATTACATAACATATGGGACATAATTATGTCCTACAATCCCAGGACATTTTCCATTTGAAATGTCTTTTGTCAGGACACAACTGTCCAATGATGGACTGTCCCTCGCAAAGCAGGACAGATGATAACCCTACTGCGGACACCAGATTGTTTGGGCCAACACATAGCCACGGTCAGTGCAGGTTTAGAACATTCATTTGTTTCCTAGCTGTGAGCCTTATACCTTTGGCACTTTTGTTGTTTGCCTGTTTCTTGTATGAATTACGTTTATTCTATCCTGACATGACCGCTTTAGGCAACTGTTACATGCAGTATGGGGCATAGTTATTTCCTACGGTCACAAGACATTTGGCATTGTACCATTGTTGGTCAGGTCACACCTACACACACATTAATTGTCCCTCACACAGTGGATCAGGGGTATCCTGTTTACGTGAGTGCCTTCATCACCCTTATACTATGTGCCACTATGCAAATGTGTGCAATATATTCTCTCGCTTATTCGTGTCGGAACACGTGCGTCACGGGCAGGTGTTTGATCCTGGCTAGTAGGTTATGCATGACCATTTAGGGCTGGACAGTGTCGTGCACCACTAATGCACATTCCAACTTGTGTCCAGATATCTACAGGACTGGACTTCATGTCTTCCATTCTAATGTTTACACAGGTTACTTATCCCATGAGGGATATCCCAAAAATTGAACAAGACCAAAACAAGATGAATACCGACCATTCTTCTGGTGTTATGAAAATGTGCTGGGGGTTTTACATGCAAGGGATACATAGTGTGCAATCCTGCAACTGCCTAGGGTGACACTACCTACTACATATGCGTAGTATTCACTATGTGTAAATGTGGATGCACCAAACCAGTAGGCCAAGTATGGCTGGATTTGGTGAACGTTCAGGTAAGGGAGCGGGTTGTGTGATGTGGAGGGGATGCTGGGTAGTCCATTATGCATCCAGGTGTGTTGTATTTGTTATGGCCAGTTCCATCAGGACCAATCTGTGGGTATGTGCCGGTGACATGCCTATACATTTGTATCACACATTTCAATATTCATATGTTTGTGGGATTTTGTTCTACAGTATGGCCTGTCTGGTTGTATTGCAGCTGTTTATACATGTTTTTGTGTTTCTTTCAGCTTCACCCACTGCTCCCTCATACACCTCTGGTTCACCTGTTCTGCATACAACACAGTATCACCTTGGAGGATTGTACCATTACCCATCCCCCCACACACACATATTCCTCACACTCCATACATCACTGCTTTGGTTGTTGGCCCATGACACGGCCAGAGTAACACATTGAATACCCTACATACATCAGGTACCTGTATGGTTGTGTGGACTACCCTGCCATGTTTGCTTTCCACATGCTATACCTCACACACATAGGTACACGCCCATACTTAACTTTCATTACATGGTTGGTATACCCGGGTACTATCCGTTCAACTGTGACACATCCTGACAAGTTCGGTTTGTACCGCTGATTTGCGGATTTTGGCAGACTGTTCTAATCATTGGTAGGATGCCACCTTTTCCTATGTCCAGGATGAGATATATTCCGTACACATATCTGACTGTACTGGACAGCCTGTACCCACAGTCGACGGTATGGATAATACTGTTCCTTTCAGCCTACATGTTTCCTTATTGTTGTAGCTGTTTGTATGCTCCTTCTGTTTCGTTTACATGCTTATTCTATTTCCTGTCACATTTGGTATGTGAAATACAGACATACCTTTTGTATGTGACTATTACATGCCTTGTGGGATATGATTCGGACATATGGTTGCTAGATATGTACATTTATCATGTATTTTGTTATGGGCACATCTGCCCAGCTGTGTACTCTCCCTCACATTATGGGACAGCTGGTGACCCTAACCATTGGGCTGGACATACCTACTGGCGGCTCGCTAACATATGATGCGTTTCACTTCCACTTGGTATAGCTATCTACACTGCGTTAGACTATGGGCACATGGTTTTCCATGTCATTTTTTTGCGGGATAGGGACCCGTTATTCCCTACCGTGCATTTGTGTTTGCTGCTTCATTTTGTGTTTGCAGGAACTTTCTTGCATGCTTTGCATACGTTTCAGTATCCACAGACACTGACAGATGTGATTAGTATCTTGCAACTTGTTATATGCAAGCATTTTAGGTTGCACGTCGACAGCTGGCATTTCCACGCCTCCGTGCAGCACTTCGACACACCCTATGCACTCATGCTCCTTTCCTGTGCATGTTGCTGTGGCGGCAGCGCACCTTCATTAATATGCATTTGGCACTACTGCACCATCTTCATGCCGCACTGTCGGTGCAAGCCTACCGCCGGCCTTGCGCCGAGCTTCATGAATCCCGGGGACTGTGAATGTCCAACCTAATAATAAAAGGTGGCAGAAATACTTTCTTTAAAACTTTCCAAAGTATAAATCCACTAATGAAAGCAGGGAAGCACAAACTGGTTCAAGTCGAATGAATCTTCTTTATTGAAAACACACAAACAAGTGATCCAAATAGTAGTTGGAAAAAACAGAATAAAGTTTAGAAATTCACCATTCCATTTATATACCTATTTAAAAGCATGTTTAAAACCATGGGAGTGGCTTACTAGGATAGCTGTGTTGTAAAAGACAATTAGCATGTTTACTTGTTAAATACCCCTTTCCCCATACACCAGTGTGATATTCGACACAATGCTGCCCTACTTCAAACTTTGTGACTCTAAGATATTTTAAACTAAACTAAACTAAACTAAAAGTTAAACTAAAAATTACACATTAATAATTGTAAAACTTCTTGAAAGCATTTCATTGTAGTATCAAAAAAGAAAAAGTTAATAAGAGTGCTAGTGAAATCCTCCAAAGCAAACCAAGTCCAAATTGGCCGCATCTACTAGAGACAATCATAAGGCCTTCTTCACATATGTCCGTAATCTCAAAGGTAGCACCCAGATCTGTTCAGAACTGATGGTCATGGACACCACATATATAAATGCCATAGATATAGCAAACTTGCTGGCTGACAGATTCAGAGAAAATTTCACCCCTCTGTCCCCCCATCAGTAAATCAGGACATTCCCAGTACCTGCCCCCTTCCCCTTATATCTAGGCATCAGGTCATCACTGCTCTCTCAAAGGCAAAAAATACAGCCTCCATGGGACCTGATAACATCCCCAGGCTGCATCCTACATGAACTCAGGCAGCACCATTAGGCACCCTATTCAACCAAAGCCTGAGTACCAGTTTTGTCCCAGCTGAGTGGAGGACAGCCACTGTCATCCCTTTACACAAAGGTGGAGTGTCCACTGATCCAGGAAATTATAGACTCATAAGCCAAACTAGCCTGATCTGCAAGGCCATGGAATGGATTATCATGGACATCATAAACAAGGACATTGGCAAACTCCAAACACTCGATCACACGCAGTTTGGCTTCATCAAGGGGATGTCATGTCTGTTACATTTGGTCGACTTTTTTGAGACCGTCACCAAAGCCATGGATGAGGGGAAGACAGTGCATACTGCCTACCTTGACCTGTCCAAAGCCTTTAACACTATTCCCCACGCGGGCATAATAGATAAACTCTCTCAACTAGGCATCAATCCATATGTTACCAGATGGGTAGCCAACTGGCTCACTGATAAAACCTACTTAGTCAAAATAGGGGAAGCCACCTGAAGCAGTAGACCCGTATTGAGTGGCATACCCCAGGGTTTGGTCTTGGGGCCTCTGTTATTTGGGATATACTTTTCTGAGGTACAGGACAAAACCAGTGGGCTATGCCTGACCAAGTTTGCAGATGACTGCAAGTTGGGAGCTGTCATCGATTCCACTAGTGACATGGACATCCTCCAACAGGGTCTCACCCAAACAAATGACTGGTGCCAGAAACATGGCCTCAAGCTGAATACAAAAAAATGCATCATCATCCCCTTTGGGGAAAGAGATGTCCCCATAAATTATCACATTAATAACAATGTTCTGAGCATGCAGTCAGTCATGAGGGATTTGGGAACCCAGACTGATAGCAGCCTGACTTTTGACCACCATGTTGCTTCCATTGTACAGAAAGCTTTCTACATGGCCTACCTCATAAGTAAAGGTATCTCATCCAGGGACAAGGAGTTCATAACATCCCTGTATTTTTCCCTTATAAGGCGCATTATTGAGTACAATGCCCCATTCCTCGCAAAGCACATGCAGCAGCTGGAGAGACCACAGAGGTTCCTCACCAGGAGAATCCAGGGCCTCAAAAATATACCATACACAGATAGGCTAAAAGCCCTATAACTCTACTCTGTTTCATACATACTCCTCAGAGGTGACCTCTGTCTGGCATACAAGGTGAGCTCGGACTCCACCTTGATGGGACTGCTGCATATCTGCAAGTCAAGCTCCAGTCGAGTAACCCCCACACGCAGCCTCAACCTGGTCTGTGACATCAATAAGACTTGCTGGAAGGACAGATTTGTGTCCTAGAGACTGCCCCATCTATGGAATAAACTCCCTCTCCATGTCAAGCAGAGTACCTCTTTACCCCTGTTTAAGAACAATCTGGATAACTGGATAGGAAATAGAAAATACTTCTTGGGATTCCACCCATGTCCCTGCTGGACAGGGGCATTGCATGCTGATTTGTCTACGCATGGGCTAAACTCTTGGCTAGGCTTATAAGGGCCACAGGGCCAATAGCCTAGTAACTTCCTATGATCCTATGATAAGTCTTCAAAATTCCTTAGAAATCTTGTCTACCAACGTTCAGAAACATTTTTAACATAGATCTCTTTCATCTATTAGAACTTCTTCAGGTTTGTGTGTCAAGTAGGAAAAGCAACTAAAAATTAAAAGTTAAATAACAGTACATAATACTACATTTTGTTGGGCTAAAACAATACAAATTATTCAAGAAAATGTAGTACAAAAAAACAAATCCAAAATAAAACACTACCATACTCTTTAGAATACATATATATATATATATATATATATATATATATATATATATATATATATATATATATATACATACATACATATGTGTGTGTACATAAGAAGGAGAACCAAAAAGCACACCCAAGATAAAGATACCAGTGCTAGCAAAAGAAACATCCCCAACATGAGGAACTGCACCAAAACCACTGGATTTGGCAAAATTAAGAGAAAGGTCCACTAATGAAAATCAAAAGAAAATACTACAAATAAAGCAAAAGAACAGGAAAAGACTCTGCAACAATAGTGACATAATCTGCATAAAAGAAAATGAGGCAAAAACTCCTGAACGTAAAAAAGAAAAAGGAGACAAGAAAAAGTGCACCCTTGCCTTAAGAAACACAGCATCCACTACCAGAGTAAAAAGATAACTGCTCAAGGGACAACCTTGAAGCACACCATTCTTCATGGGAACTCCAGCTCCCATCCAGCCATTAACCACAGGAACAATAACAGAAGCTGAAAAAAAATGGAAGCAATACATTGAAGAAAAAGAGGACCAAATCCATAAGCCTTTAAAATGGCTAACAAGACTGAATGACCAACATTGTCAAATGCTTTGGTCAGATCACAAGAGAGCAGCAGACCAGAATCAGATGAATGAACAAAGGAGACAAGAGACTTCAACAAAAGCAACAAATCTTGCACAGGCCTAACAGAGATACCATAGACCCTAAGCAGTGGCGGATTTAGGCATGGGCGCAGGGGCGCGCGCCGGCCCCTTTTTAAACTTGCTTTTTTTTTTTTTTTAATCAGGACGCGCATATTTTCTTCCCAAAGAATCCCGTCACTAGTGCGCCTACTTAATACATTGGAGATACGATTGGAGGTTGCAGTCAGATTTTGTTTTTACGATCCTCCAATCGCATCTCTGTTGTAATTTAGGCGCGTTGATGTGACAACTGTGATATCGCTGTGAGTAAAAGTTTGGTTAACCTTGTGATGAAGTCAGAAGACAGTTTAATTTTAAAATAAAAACAGTTGGACAAACGAGTTTGAAACTGCTTGCCCAGTGTGAGGGAGTGATCTGCACTGAGGTAATTATTTGCTAATTCTTTTACTGTATTGAACCATTGAGCGACTGCTGCGTACCCAATGTGGAATGAAAATGTTAGGCTATTTACGTTGTAATATTCATGCATTTTATTTTAGTT
>NC_056733.1:49650440-49665746 GCF_019279795.1 Protopterus annectens
GTGGGACCATAAAAGATAATGCTGTGCTATTAGCATACTTATCATGGAAATTGCATATCTTCTGTTTCCGATGAATTTGTAGAATCCGTCATGTCTTCTTTTGTGTTTTCCTGTAATACAAAAAGTATTACTCAGAGCCATAAAGAAAAAAAATGGCTGCATTTTACTGTAATAATCCCACGCTGCTCCAAAATAGCTGTGGTATTTGCTGTCATTACTGAGTGCTTTCTTTACTCTTATTCCTCTGTTTCTTAAGATGATTTTACTTTTTCAGCAGCAAGTATTTATTTTCCACTCTATTCTTAAGTCTTTGAACTTCTGTCTATGTAGAACATTTGCATCTGAATCCTAATAGAAATTTTATTCAAGTTTTATGTACATTATATATTTAGTAAGGTGATAAGGCCTTCTACAACATGTGCCTTTATCTGTTGAAATGGAAATGATTCTTCTGTTGGGCTGCTCAGCTCCATAATTCCAGATTACTGGCACAGCACCATAATTCCAGATTACTGGCACATTCCAAATATATTGAATTAATCAGATAATTTGTAACAGACAAGATTAACTTGTTCTTTATGTAAATTGCATTTTTGTGATATCGGCCTACATGTTTGCCACACTTTATGTTCAGATTTAGGCAAAACTGAGTCACATTCTAGTACGGCAGCTGCTGCTTTGCATAGTTTAAAAATATGTGTGAGACACTCTAAATTGGACTTTTATCCATACCTTCACAAACATTTTCAGATTAGGTGACGAGTCTAGAAGTAGGGTTGTATTCTTGGGGCTGGGTTACCTGTGAATCTGGTCTTATGGCCACCACCCTTGATCCAGCACATGAATGCTGATTAGAAGTGTGTCTTTTGTTTTACTGCTGCAACATTCTCCCCAGAGTCCAGCAGTGCACAGCTGTGGGATGTACAGACAGTTGCACCGTTCTGCCTCATGGCTGTTCTGCCTCATAGCTGTTTTGTAACCTACCTAAAAAAAAGTGCTTCTCAGCTGAAAACCTTAAGGACTTGCATTATAACACTAAGCGAGTTAACTCTAGTAGTACAGAAATAATCACAGATGAGGCACTTTTTATAAAGTTCATTACAGTAATCTTCATCTCGTAATTTAGCAGTACGTTGCTTCCTGTTTTAACATTGGTTACCTCAGATGATTAAAATAATTTTTATTTATAAATGCCAACTGTGGTGGGATTTTTCTTGAACAAAAACCTTGAGGCTAGATGGAATGAAAGTAGTCTATGTCCTCAAATCGTGGCCTTCCGTGTTTGGATATTGGTAGTCTATGTCCTCAAACCCTGGCCTTCCCTAGTGAGATATTGGAATGTGTGTGCAATTTGAAATGGCTGTATATGTAAGTGCTTTTGAGAAAATTCACTCAAAAAATAATAAAGGGTTTAATTTATCAAAATATGTCAGTAACTACTTATAATTGCTTTTTTCTGCAGGAATAGGCTTGCTCTTATGCATCTGATAAAAAAATTTAAAAAAATCCTTATGTAAGCATAATTTCCCTTCACTATAATTCCATATCTATTTTAATTATATCCTTGCCTTTACCAGTCATTTTCATAAACCTGTTCATATTTACAGCTTATTTCTGTAAGGACGTTTTTGTTTTTTTTTATCCCAACTGTAACCTTATACGACTCCAGCTCTGTGTGTTTAAGAAAATTATTTTAAATATACTTTTTAAATTGTTCTATGCCAATACTTATAGTTGGGAAGAGGCATACATTCAAATATTAGCTTGTGGATGTCTTCAGAACTGATGTTAAATTATTTATGAACAGATGTAGCGATACTCAGATTTCTAGTGTAAAATGACAAATAAACCACAATTTCCTTTAATTCTAGGGTGTGGATCCTAATGCAACTCTGTATTTAGCATGGTGCTTTCAGTTTCTGATGTGTTAAGAAATGTGAAAAGTTAATTCTCCTTTGACTGCACAGGAAGTCAAGAACATTCTTTAAAACTCCTGTAGATTTGTCATTGAAATTACTTGCATATAAATGAAACCAGCAAGATCTCTGCTGTCGTGTGTTCACATTCTTTTTGTATCCTATACCTATGCTAGCTGTGTGTCCTAGAGAGTTCAGATCAGTGGAGATTGTTTGGTGATATATCTGTCTACCTGATGTGTGTTATTTCTTCTCATTTACAGTCAAAGCCATGTATATAGGGGCAGTTTTCATTTATTTTCCCTACTGACACCCTTGCCCAAGATGTAGTGAGCCACTGTGTCTCTGAAATCTATTTTGTTGTTGTACCTCAAGTTCCCAAAATGCAAATGAGCGAGTCACAAACCAAAGAAGACAAAAGACTGGAACACAAAAGCTCAAAATGCAATTGACTGAAAACAATAATTCTTAAACAAAGTGTAGTAAAACAGATTTAACATGTGTGGGAAGCCGAGCCTCTGTGAGGGGAGCTTCACCCCCATAACTTTCCCACTGTAGAGGAAAAGCAGACTACAAATCTAGAATAATTGTATATTTAGCCTTACATCATCAGTGTGATGTGACCTCTGTGGGAGAATAATTAAATAGGGATGGGGGGGCAGTACAGGAGACTTGTTCCTCTGCACTAAACCTGTTTTATTGTAATCTGTAATATAAAAATATTTTTATTCTTATTTTGAGTTTCACTGATTGTAATCCAGTCCCTTTATTTTTCTTCCCTTTGTTTTTCATCGTTTAAGATTCTGTATTTTGGTTTTAGGATTTTGTAGGAAACCCATTTTCCCTAGGTAGGTTTGCTCCAGAAAGAAAATTGCTGTTGAAACTCTTTGTCCTTGTGGTGTGGTTTTAACCTGAACTCTCTATTATATTTTCATTTCAGAAGTGCATTGTTCACCACAAAATTGGAGGTAGGCCAGTGTACTTTAACATGTGTGACTATACTGATATGCTAGAATATAGCATTTTTAAAAAGATGTTTTTTTTTCTTATGTCAAAATAGTAAGGCAGTGATGGAGCATAGTTGTGAGTTATTCTCTCATTTAGTGGCACCTGCCATGTTTGATCACAGTGTCAAAGTCTGAGTAACCAAATCCACAGAAGCTGCAATAGCTTTTATCACCTTTAGTTAACTGTGGCATACATAATTTTTAGGCGTCTTTGTTGTAGCAATAGTCATACTACTTGTACCAATAGTAGTATGTGTTTATTAATTAGGAAGGCGAACTGGAGACATAGTCCATTTTCAGGAGTGACCTGGGAGGCATTGTCTAGTTAAGTGACTGACTTACTCGAGTCACACAGTAAGCAGATAAGGTCTGAGGGAACCAAACCCAGTGCCATAGAAACCACTTCTCACACCCTTTACTCTGTCACAATAAGCATTTCTCAGCTTCCAAAATAAAGGAACTGCTATTGGTAACAACACCTCATGTCATCTTCAAACTGCCTTTACTGTTCTGGATTAAATAGTTTAAATGTAGGGTATCTACCAATGCAAAAGTTAGAGTGTGTGTGTGTATATATAAATATATATATATATGTGTGTGTGTGTGTGTGTGTGTGTATATATATATATATATATATATATATATATATATATATATATATGTGTATGTATGTGTGTGTGTGTGTGTGTGTGTATATATATATATATATATATATATATATATATATATATATATATATATATATATGTGTGTGTGTATGTATGTATATATAATATACGTGTGTGTGTAATTTTATTTACACACACACACACACACACATATATATATATATATATATATATATATATATAATTTATATACATACATAGATATATAGATATATATATATTTCCAAGACAAAGCTATCACAGCATCTCCCATGTTACCTTGCAACAGTAGCTCTGATTTGGTGTCTTAACTTTTTACAAAGTAAACACTGTTAATGAAGTCTGGTAAGTTTGTGTTTGATACAGAATTTTTAGTACATCATGTGGGGTTAATATCATGAATGATACATGTATCTTCTGTCAGATTTCGTCACTGTGTATTGTATGTTGCTAGTGCTTATCAAGATACAAAATAGCTGATGAGAGACCCTGTATATGCCCACGTGCATGTGCAGTAAAAATGAAGATGGAAGTAGCAGAAGGAGGGGGTGTATGTGTACCATACACACTGAGTGCCTCACATTTTTCTTCAATCCCTGTATCATGACGCTGACATCATAATCTCACAGGTTTAGGTATATCAGGTGAAACAGTCAGTGATGGCATCTATTGTTTTTCTTGCTCACTAGCTGGATTAACACAGTACTTTTCCATGGGTGTTGTGAAATATTCTCAGAAGATGTGCATTTGAGGAAATGCCTTGAGCTGTGACTGGTATTTCTGTAAGTTTTATGGTAATGGTAGTGTTGTCGCCTCACAGTAAGATGCTGTCTGGTTCGATTCTCAGCTAGAGCGTCTTCTGCATGGAGACCTGCATGAATGGGCGTACCTTCATTGAAGGTTGTGCATCAGGGCTGGTAACTCGGCATGTAAAAATCAACTACCAATCATTAGCGGACCGGAGTTCCGCTGTGGCGACCCCTAACCGGGAAAAGCCGAAAGACACAACTCCTAGAAGTATTTGTATTTTCCTTGTTGCAGTTTGCTATTTTAGCAACATAGCATATGACATTGTTTAGTATAGTATGGTAAATTATAGAAAGATATAGGAAGTCATCTCGCTGTTATCCCAGTGTACTGCATAGACTGTATCAGGGAACTAATTTTAAAGACATAGGACAGGAATTGGAAAGGTCCGTGGCATGTAAAGCCTTGGGTCTGCAGTACAGATTTGGTCCATGGAATGTGTGATACAATAAAGACATGAATTATACTTTAATGAATCTTTGCTTTCACATAGTGCAGTGACTGTTTCAGCACCACCAGAGTCTGTCTGTGCTGCTCATTGACATGTGTAGCAGTAAAAATCCTTTGACTGTGTTAAGTGCTTTCAAAGCCAGTAAAATACTGTGTGCTCCTACACATTTCTTTCTTGTAACTGGTAGTAAATGGAGGAGTTAAGGCTCTATGTACTACAAGGAATTATGACTGGGTCAGCAATCATAACTTTTTATTATGTTTTCTCAACATGAATGTTTAAATTGAATCCTCTAGCTTCGTTCCATGCCTCAAACACATAAGTCAGATTTGAAGTACTTGACTTAATTTGGTCTTCAAACTGTGGGTATTCAGATCTGAATCATATCGGAGACTGATGCATCAATAGCATCTGATCTGAGCTCCAAGCTCCTCCCCTAACCCATAATGCTCCTCTGTCTACTTCCTTCCCTCAGATCTCATTTGCCACTGCAAAGCTACTCATCATGGTCACTGAGCTCCAGGCTTTTGGGCAAGTTTTTCTGCTTTTCCCATTGAGGTGTGAGACTAGGTTCCCCTTCTTTAAACTCTTAACCTCCCTATACCCATGTCGTCTGTCTGTTCTGTCCAAGTCAAATAAAAAAAAAAGTTAGGTAGTTTCCCTTTGGCCTTCCTGCAACCTTTCCACTTTGATTGTGTGTGTGTGTGTGTGTGTGTGTGTGTGTGTGTGTGTGTGTGTGTGTGTGTGTGTGTGTGTGTGTGTGTGTGTGTGTGTGTGTGTGCATGCATGTATGAGGGTTCTGTGATGTTTACAGAGTTGGTTTGTTGGTCCTAAGATGGCTGAGACCCCCAAGCCAGTGTTTAGAAAATGCATGGAGTGTGGCCATAAACTCTCTCCAGCTGATGGCCTCACTCTGTGCGTAGTGTGTTTGGGCGCAACCCACATACTTAACCTCCTGCCCTATCTGCATGGGCTTCAACCCACGGGTCCTGAAGGATGGGAGGGCTAAGTTGATCATGTAAAGCTTGCTCCCTTCATCGGGCAAGGTTGTCCCTGTTACTTTGTTTTCAGCAGCATCTCCTGCTGTCACTGCTGTCACTGCTACTTCTGCTTCTCCCCAGGCCTCTGGGACTCAAAATCCCGCCATGAGTTCTGGAAAGGGAGACCAGCACAGCAAAGACAAGTGTAGGAAAAGATCTCCAGACCGCTCGGCTCCAGCAGGCCTCCCAGCAAAAGCGAAGACCCCTACTAGACCCCAGTACTCCTCTGATCACCAAGGTTCTCCCTGGAGCCGGAGACATCCAGACCACCTTCAAGGTCTTCTCAACAGCACTCCCAGCCAGTATCAATAGCTTCATCTTCAAGGTCAACCCGTAGTCTTGGTGAGGCTGAGAGGGACAGGATGATGCGGAAATTCATCTGCACCCAGGTCCAGACAGGAGTCTTGCCAGCCCCCTCTCCCTCCAGAGCAGGGAGCTTCATAGCCTTTCTTCACCCCCACAACTCCTTCTCCAATACAGCCATCCATTTTGGAGTCTTTAGATCCGAGCCCATCAGGGTCGGAGAGTCTGCACCAACGGTACCCTGTACCTCAACACCGGCCATTGCCTTGAGTGTGTCAGATCTGACGGTTCAGATCTGAGATCTCGGAGACGTAGCCTTGGCATCAGATCAGAGGGGGGTTCTGTCGGCTCTGAGCTTGTCAGAGCGCAGTCTCCCTCTCAGCATCTCTGCTCCCACAGTCTCTGCTCCGACTCCACAGTCGGATCCTAGGGGAGTGGCTCCTCTGCTAGTTTCTCAGGACATCTGCTCTCCCTTGGCTTTTGATGTGGTAGAGAGGGTCTTCATGAGTGCGTCGAGACCTCTGACCATCTCCTCCTCGGACTTTGTCTCCACTTCCTCTGCGCTGGGTACGGCCCCGACTCTCCTGTCCTCTCAGGGACAGCCATGCTTGATTTGCCTCAGGAAGCTCCCACTCGAGAGCAGCTTGTTTGCGAGTCCCTTCCAGAGAGTCCCACTGAGGAGGCTCCTCGCAAACGGACATGCAAAAGGAGGCACCTAGATTTCTCTCCAGAGTCCCCTCATGGATGACACCGACTTGGAGGAAGGGGAAGGTTCTCCCAGGTCACCCCCTAAAGATGTCTCCTTTGGAGACATCATGGAACCCCTTCGCCAAAGAGGGGATGGCCTGCCCAAAAACCAATCCTGAATGAACTGGTCTTGCTAGAGGCATTTGGCACGGGCCTATCTACCTCCTGGGTGTCCCCTCCCATGGACCCGATAACATCTCGGGCATGGAAGGAACTGGACACCGTGGAGCTCATTCCCAAGCATCCTGATAAAGTCCTCAGTTCTCCACCAGACAGGGCTAGCTGCAATAAGGAGTCCCCAGTAGATGCTATAATGGTGGCAGCTGCCACAAAGAAAGAACTTGCACAGGAGAGCTCTACAGTCCATCCTCCTGACTGGGAGTCATGGACTATGGACTGTTTGGGGAAGCGGGTGCATGCTTCAGCAACCTTTGCCATAAGGGTGCTGAACTATATGGTGCATGTCATCTGACTGCAATGTGACCTGGTGAAAAAAGTCGCTGAGTCACCCATGGAGTCCATGTCGGCAGAGGGCAAGAAGTCATTCACATGAATGGCCACTGTAAAGGCAGTAGCCACCATGTCCATGCGGTGCCTTTCCTATGCTATGCATGAAGCCAGCAGTTTGGCCAGGTCCAGCGTTGCCATGAGACGTCACATCTGGCTCCAGCTGTGTCAGTTATCGGAACTCTTCAAGGTGTCCTTTGCTAATGCCGCTTATAATTGTTCTTCCTTGTTTGGGAAGTCTGTGCATGACACACTGGTTCAGAGTGAGAAGGACAGGAAGACACTGCTGTCGGGATCCGCTTCTCCACCCCTCAAAGATCCTTTTCTAGGAATCTGTGAGGGGCAAAGAAGATGTGGTTCTAGAAATCTCAGTTCTCCTGGGACACTCAGGGCTCATTTTCCCCAGAGGCAGAGGGGTTATGTTAAGGTGCCGGCCCAGAGGCAAAAGGAGTCCGAGGAATGTAGGGTTGCGAGAACCATTCTCAAACAGGCCCATGCAGCAGCCCTGAGGGGCTGCCCGACTGCTTGTCTCTGGAAGCAGTTGGGGGTCATCTCTCGCTACACCCAGTGGAGTGGGAGTCCATAACAGACTGTTGGGATTTGCAAATCTTGTCCAGAGGTTATTGCATCCTGTTCATAGAGCCACCACTCCCACCAAAACACCTCCCAGGCACCTGGGCAAAGGGAGGTAGCAGCACTGGAAGTAGACAAGCTGCTAAGAAAACGAGTCATCCAAACCGTCCCCCCAGACCAGTCCAGATCGGGCATTTCTTCCAGGTTCTTTTTAGTGCCAAAGAAGACTGGGGACATAACACCCATTCTGGATCTTTTCACTTTGAATTTTGAACCTGTCTGTAGCCAAAGAAAAATTCCAGATGATCACCCTTCAGTCCATCCTGCCCTGCTTGCAGGAAAAAGACTGGATGAGCTCGATCGACCTCCAGGATGCGTACTCTCATATCAAAATGAACAGGCACTCTCACAGGTTTCTCTGCTTCCAGCTGGGGGCCAGTCATTATCAGTTCAGGGTCCTCCCCTTTGGTCTCACCACAGCCCCCAGTGTGTTTACAAAACTGATGGCAGTAGTAGTGGCTCACCTGTGACACCAGAGAATTCAGGTCTTCCCTTACCTGGACAATTGGCTCCTTGCTGCCCCCACCAGGTGTGTGCTGTGCCAAGCCAGGGATTAGCAAACAGTCTGGGCATTACCATAAACATCAGCAAGTCGTCACTTGTCTCCAATCCAGACCCTAGATTTCATAGGAACTCGGTTGGACACCATACAAATGGAGGTTTACCTCACTCCAGAAAGGATACACAGTTTAAGACTTCATGTTTCTTACATTCTCCAGGCTCATCTTCCTTCAGCGGAGACTGTTCTGCAGGCTCTGGGTTCCATGGCAGCCACAATCAATCTTCTACTCTTTGCATGACTTCATATGCGAGTTCTCCAGTGGATGCTAGCAGTTCAATGGTCCCTACAAGATCTACCCTTGTCCCATCCAGTTGGGATTTCTCGGGCTTGCAGAGAGTCTCTTCTCTGGTGGATTCTCTCCCTGGACCTTGTCGAGGGACACCCCTTTGTTCTGGCCTTTTCCTCAACCACAGTGACCACAGATGCTTCCCAGCTGGGGGGGCATTGCTCGGGAAGAACTGTCCAAGGCACGTGGTCCACTTCCGAGACCAATTTGCATATCAACATCCTTGAGATGAAGGCGGTTCTTCTAGTGTTGCAGGCCCTTCATGCCCATCTTCCTCTAGGGACTATTGCTACTCAGTCAGACAACATGTCAGTAGTCTGGTATATCAATAAACAGGGCAGCATCAGATCTTACCCCCTTTGTCACAAAGCCGTGAGAGTGTGGGAAAGGGCGACTTCCACCGGCCGCTTTCTGGTGGCAATGCACATTCCAGGAAGGTCCAACATTCTGGCAGACAGGCTCAGCAGGACTATTCTGATGCCTTGTGAGTAGTCTCTGAATCCTTCAGTAGCGGGACAGATCTTCATCAAGTGGGGTTGGCCTTGCTGTGATCTCTTCACATCTCCTTCCAATGGGAAATGCAGTGAGTTCTTCGCTCTGAAGCCCCCTCAGGGGGAGACCTCCAGAGACGCAGTGGTTCATGCTTGGCCTTCCAGTCTTCTTTATGCTTAACCACCCCATTATCTCTCATTCCAAAGTTTCTACAGAAAGCTTGCAGGCTGGGGAGCTCAGTAATCCTCATTGCCCCATACTGGCCGCATCAATTCTGCTTCCCCTCCCTTTGGTCTCACCTGGCAGTTCCACCATGGATCTTGGATCTGGTTCCGGATCTCATTTTGCATCCCTCAGGGATTCCTCACCCAGATCTGAACACTCTGAAACTTGCTGCTCCAGTTCCATTAATGATTAGGACTCACGGTTTATCCTCTCCAGTTAAAACCATTTTGGTGGCAGCTCGCAAGTCTTCCACCAGGAAAATTTATCGTAGCAAGTGGAAACTTCTATATGGGCCTCTTGACAGGATCTAGATCTGTTAACAGCTCCGGTTTCAGCGGTTCTGGAATTTCTAGTGAGTATTTTTCACCAAAGTGCTAATTCCTCTACAGTTAAAATCCAACTGGCTGCCATCTCTAACTTCCATGTGGGGAAAAACATGGCTTCCCTAGCTTCTTCCAGACTTTGCAAGATCTTCCTTAAAGATACCTTCCTTTTAAGACCCCCGATGAAAGATCCTACACCTCCTTTGGGCCTCACCTTGGTACTTCAGGCTGTAGTTTCTCCTCCTTTTGAGGTCACAGCATCAGTAGATTTACAATTCCTATCTTGAAAAATTGCCTTTTTGGTAGCTATCACTTCTGCTAGGAGGGTATCAGAACTTTAGGCATTGTTCATTAAAGTTCCTTACATGTTTTTTTCATAAGTACAGTGTTTCCCTGCGTACTAATCCTTCCTTTCTTCCCAAGGTGGCATCAGAAGCCAATATTAAGCAAACTATCAATCTCCTTGTTTTCTTTCCAAATTTCCAAAATAGGGGTGAATACGAATTACACTTGCTCAACGTGCACAGACAACTGAGGTTTTATTTACGCAGAACAAAATCTTTTCACAAATCTGATCAGTTGTTTTTATCCTATTCGAAACCTTTTCTGGGCAAGTCAGTTTCTAAAGTGACCATTGCTCGCTGGATTTCCCAATGTATCATGCAAGCATATTCTGATAGAGGCATTACCCCTCCGGGTCGAGTGAAAACCCACTCCACTAGGTCCATGGCTACTTCAGCAGCCTTTTGTTCTAAGGTGTCACTGGATGATATTTGTTCTGCAGCTACTTGGTCCTCATCTCATACCTTCATATCTCATTACAAGTTGGACATTGTATCCAGGAGTAGGGTGTCCTTTGGCTCTGCGGTGCTCTGAAATATCTTCCGAGTAGGGTGTCCTTTGGCTCTGTGGTGCTCCGAAATATCTTCCATGAGGGCTACCCAAGTGTTGGTAGCTGGGGACTTTGTCAGCTACTTCAGGTAGAAGTTATGTATTCACCATAATGTCCCATCTGAGTAGTTGTACTTCACTTGTCTTGAACCATCCCCCCCCCCCCTGACCTTGTCAGTATTGTTCTAACCTTGTATTGGGGAGAGGAGCACTTTCGTGGCTCTCCTGGTTTATGTTTGGCGTAGTTTTTGGGAGCCGTTAGTGATAAGGTCTGTTTGGGTTGGGCCTGTGTTTTCCTGAGCAGCAAACTCTATATGAGGGAAGGAAAGAGACGGGAGCATTATGGGTAAGGGGAGGAGCTTGGAGTTCAGATCAGATGCTAGTGATGCAGCCGTTTCGGGAATACCCACAGGTTGAAGACAAATTAAATACAACTACTCAGATGGAATGTTATTGAGTACATAACTTCTTTTTTGATTGGATATCCAATCATAATCATGCATATAATTTGCTGGGCTGGGGTTAAGAGCAGCAGAACCAGATTTTCATTCTTCTGTACTCACTGATTTCTATGGCTGTCAACATTGTTCTTAGACTGGACACTGCTGTCCCATTACTGTACTGTCTGTGATTGATAGTGGTAGTACATCTGGAAGCCACCATAAACTCCTGGAAACTACCCACCCAAGTTCTGATTCTGCAGACACCATTTTTTCAATGAATTAACTAGTCTATACTGGTTGATTACAAAAGTTGGATCAAAGGTCACCACCTACCCAATAAGTTTAACACAAAAACAAATGTGTTCCCTGTATTTACGTGATGGAGGTAAAGATATGTCTGATGACACTTAAGTATGACGTAACTAAAAATGAAATGGAACTGTGCTGTAAAATTAAAATTGAAATAATCAGATATTTCAGTTTCTTGTAGTCCAAATGTGATTACTGAAAGAACAAACCAGTGCCGATGTACAGAGCTAACCTGGGAGAAGCAGGAGTGGAATTAACTTCACTGGGGCCTAGTCAGTCTGAGGGCCCCCCCCCCCCCGAGGGTTCCAGTTTGGCAGTCAGTAGTCACTCTCTGTGTAACCATTAATGATATGACCAGTTGTTGATGTTTTTGCTTAGTGCACCAACATCCCTCTTAATCCTAACTACCCTGTTTGGCACTCCCTGCTCAGACTGTCAACTTCATCCAGAAGGCTACCCTGGTTAATCAGTCACCTCTAATGCATCAACTTCATCACATCTTTCACTGGTAGGTATCCTTCAGTTTCTGCTGTTAGAAAGCTACTTCATGTTTGCAGTGCGTCAGTATTTATTCCATGCTGTGTCCTGACATGAAGTTATGACCTTCTCATTGTTCCTCTTTTAGAAGATACACTCTTCTTGGACCCTGTGCATTCTATTGAGCCATGATCAGCATTCATTTTTGTAATAACAAAGTTGTACTGAATATGTTCAATACTAATGTGGCAGAGTACAGTGGTTCTGATGTATTATTTCAGTGATTTCTTATGTCCATGAATTTTCTTTGTTTGGTTACACCTTTATCAAACAACCAGTATTACGCATGCCTCTTAAGTGTCACGTGTGAACCTCCTTGAACTCTTTGTTCAGAATGATATTTTGAGGCAGCAAACTGTAATTGTCACATTTTATCTAAAAGTCATGTCTTTTATTTTAGGGCATGCATACTTATGTGTATGTAAGTGTGGATATAAACATGTACACAATGTCCTTAAGACAGTGTTCAGTAACAAGAAGATTTTCATAACGTGGAGCATAAAACAGCATTGGCTCAGTCTATAGTATGACTTCATGCTCTGGTATTACTCATGTTAACGTGTACATTCTGTATATGCATGCCAGTAACATACGAACACAAGACAAAGGCATTCCAAAGGCACATAGAAAGGTGTGAAATTGCAAATTGTACCAGTGTGCTGTAAACCATAGCAACATTAGGTATTTGTGTTCTTCATTTTAGTGCAAGTTTGCACATAAATACAGATGCTGCAGCTTATAGCCCACGAATACTGCACACACCATGTTATTAAGGCATTTTTCTCTTTGACTCTTATGCAGCCCTAACACTGTGTTGTTTTAAATATTATTTTTTCACTGACGAATAGAACATGGAGCAGATAAATTACCATGCACTATAAAAAACTGTGATCAGATCTCTAATGGGTACCAACCATTGTGTTCTTTACATGGATTCATTTTGAGAGTCTCAAACACGTAATATATTATGTTGTGATCAGAGACCCAGTCATAATCCACTGTATCATTATTAAGCCTTTGCATAGTTACAGCAGAGTACACCAAGTATTGTGTCGTTAAGTAAGAACTCTGGATTGTTTTCATAACACCATATTTAAGTTCTAAGAAAAATCTAGCATTCCTCATACTCCAGTGAAAGTTATTACTATTTCATTTCTTTAAAGAGAGTGAATATTTTTAAATAAATGAACTATCTGGGAGTACTGTTTTCAATGGTAGCATGTGGTAGCGAATTTTGATCTCTAGGACGTTTTACAAAATTCCTGAGGCTCCATGATCAATCTAAGTGCTTTTTTATTCATTTTCACTTATTTTATTGCATTTGCACTTGCCTATAATTTTTATCTGTGCCTTATAGCTAATTTATCACATTTGCACTGTTTTAAAGCAATTTACGGATTAACTGCATTTCATTATTGCTTAACTGTATTTTTTCATACTGTGAGTTCTGTTTTGTCTGTAAGTGGTTAATCTGTATTTTATGTGTTCTTAACCCTTAAATAGAGTAGCATAGTCTGGATACAGGTTTGCTGCATCCAGAGCTGTTTGTTTTTGCCTTCTGTGTTTCTGGCAGCCGTCTTGTGTTGGTAGAGGCCTGTCTTCTCTGCTAGTGAGAATAGCAAGGCTGCTTGGACCGTGTCTGGCATAAGTTAGTTTGTAAAGAGAGCAGGGGCTAGCAAGATTGGCTAGATTTCCATGTTAATGGCATCTTTTTATTGGTTGTGGTATTTAAACCCCACATTTGAGCTGGTTTGGGCTTGTTTGTGCGATGCGCACTGCAGCTGCACTGTTTTTAACCCATTGCGAGGTATTCCAGCTATAACTTTTCCCTTAGTAGCACTTGTGTGATCATCCAGTAGTACTCCTCTTAGACCTTCCACCCTTTTACCCCCTTAGCTCTGTCTGGCCTCTCTCCCTCAGATTTTGGCAAGTATGGATGGACATTTTCCTACGGTTTCTCCTGCCAGTCTGGTTGATATGGGCTTCCTAAGACAGTGTAGCAACTGACTTATGTACACGGACAACCCTCTACTACTATCACCTAAGAACACAATTTGTGAGAGATGCAATTACATTAAGAACCTAGAGTCTATGCTCTGTCCTTCACAAGCCAGTGTATCTGACACTGAGAAGGCTGACAACACAAACACCACACCTCAAACACCACCCATACCTACACAACACACACCCACATATGCAGAGGTCGGGGTCCTCCTCAAAAACATACCAAACCAAAAGAGGCCCCCAAGGCAAAAACACGTAACCTCCACAGCACACACCACACATTGTCCCCGCACCTGTGTCTCATGGGCACTAAGGCCTAACCATAAACTCAACATATTACACATAAGAGGCTCCATTGTGTGAGACACAGATGTTTCCCTCATCAGGCTGCATAAGGAGAAAGTCACAGTTAGTTTTTCCTGGTGCCAGAATCTGCCATGTCATACATGCACTCAAGTCTCTCAATAACAGTTAATGTTATGACTCTGTTCTAGTCCATGTTGGCATGAATGACTATATGAAGAGAGACATGATCGAGCTCGCTGCATATGTGTCCTAAGCAGGTATACCCTTGGCCTTAAGCAGCATTCTAACATCACCCAGAATTATGCCTCAATCTTTTTCTTTCGGCTTTTCCCGGTTAGGGGTCGCCACAGCAGATCACCTGTCTGCTCATGATTGGCAGTGGAGTTTTACAGTGTCAAGTTGCCAGCCTGGTGCCCAACCTTCCACGGAAGGCACACACACTCACACTTGCACACCTAGGGCCAATTTAGAGTATACAATCCACCTACAGCATGTCTTTGGGATGTGGGAGGAAACCGGAGCACCCGGAGGAAACCCACGCGACCACAGGGAGGACATGCAGACTCCGCACAGAAGGCACCCCAGCTGAGGATTGAACCAGAGAACCTCTTGCTGTGAGGCGGCAACGCTAACTGCTGCACCACCATGGCCGCCCATAGAATGATGCCTCAATACAAACAGAAAATTATTGAATTTAACAAGGGACGGTGCATTCCAAGGGGGTGGCCCCCCTTGGGGGAAGTCCCCTCCTCCCCCTTTTTTTTTCTACAGGCTTTGGGAAAAGGGTCTTGCCTCCTATAGTGCCTTTTAAGCAATTTATGGACAAAAAACCAAAGAAAAGTTCATCCCAAATTAAAAGGGCATGTTTCA
>NC_056733.1:49666246-49913746 GCF_019279795.1 Protopterus annectens
TGTGCCATATAAAAGCTTTGCAATTAATAATCACTCTTAAAAAAGCAACACTAAGAAGACATTTATAAAAAGGAATGAAGGACATATTTGGTTTACTTGAAACTTCACAACTTACAACCCCACAGCTTATAAAGAAAAAAAATACATGTTTTGAATCAGGGTGTAGTGTTTCATACAAAATGTGACAGAAAAGTTAGAGCCCTATTAATCATGTGCACTAAATATTGACTTATGAAAACAGACACTCGCTGTTAATTCAGACTCAGAACATCACAAATCACAGGATGTTTATGTTTATAACTCACAGTTTCTGCAAGGTGTGATAAATAGAGAGCTTTGTTACTTACTTTCAAAAGTGAGTTGTATGACTTCTACTACTTATGTAATGAAAAAAAAAATGCTTGCAGAAAATGCTACGAAGATCTTCAGTAAAATAAATTCAGTAAATTCTCTAGAGTACTTCCAAAAGAAGTAATGAGTGAGGTCTAGACTTACTTCACTGATGTGTATTTTTAAAATCCTCCTCTTTAAAACATTTCTCTATACTTTGCCTAACTGCCATATCTCTCAACTGTCCAGATTTTCACACAACACGCAGACTTTTGCCTCACATTTTTGGTCTGTTCCTCATAAAATTTGTGGTTTTCTGGCAAACCATTAGGAATCAAAGTCACTAAATAATAAGAGATTTGCATTCCAGATGTCATACCCTTCAGAAAAAAACATGCTAATGTAAAGCTGGTTATTCTAGCTACTTTTAAGTTTATGAGAGCAATATTTACAATCGGTTTCTATTTTTGGGCCATTATCCCCCCCCCCCAATTAGTTTTTAGATTTGTCCAGGTTTCATGGGCTGTTCCCTTTAAAAGAAAAAAAGACACTGTAAATTTGTACTAAGCATTCACCAATATAAATGAACTCTTATTATTTGGTAACATCAGTGGAAGGAAAGTTCTCAAGACAGTTGCAGAGTTTAATGTAAGCATTCCCATACCATCCTTAAGCTGATAACCCTTTTGGATAAAGTTCACAAAATGTAACTCTGGTGATGTCATTATGGGGAAAAATATTTTACAAAACATTTTGTGAAAAAAATGCAGCACATATATTTACAGTAATAGCATGGAAAATACAGCTCCACATAAGCACCACATGCAACAGTGCCAAATGTAAGTAAAACACTGTAAACAGACACTGTAAAAACATCTTGGTTACAAAAAAAAAAAAAAAAAAGAGTTCACTTTTTATTAAATACCACAACGTTTTCTCACTGTCTCTCTTCTATAGGGATGCTACATAACTCTTTCATGATACAGTTTTTATGCACCAGTATCTATAAGTTGTCAAGGTACGTTTACTTTGGTGAGATCACAGTTTGGAAACATCTGACATATAAACGCAAGGTGAATAGAATACTCTAGCCCAAACAGGCAGAAAATGAAACAGTGAATGACACTGCTGACTACATGTGTATATGTGTGTGTGTGTGTGTGTGTGTGTATATATATATATATATATATATATATATATATATATATATATATATATATATATATATATATATATATATATATATATATATAAAACACTTGATACACACAATAATTGCCCAAAAAATAAACTTAAACAGCTAACAAACCTTTCATGAGGTTACTTTAGGTCGCAAAAAATGAACAAGACACAATTTCACTGGCAACTGTTGCACATCTCATCACTGCAAGGTGGATAATTGTAAAAATATTTACGGAAAAAAAAAACCTCAAACATTTACCGGCAGAATTTTTGACCATGTGACAGTGACTCCACAAGATGATGACACTAATGTCCTGGTAGTGCAAACATTTACATCTGGCAAGAGTCACAGCTTTGTTTTTGAGGGTGTGTACAAATGTCATAGATTGTGTGTTGCCATTTGAAACAGTTCAAAAATGTATGTACATGCAACTCTGCTCATTTTGCAGTCAGTTTTAGGCAAACATATGCACTTGTACTAAACTGCTGTTAGTTTCCAAAACAAACTAAAGGGCATCTATAAACACAACACTCATTCTCTAGGTATTTCAGTGTTTAATAAACTTTTAACATTACAATATCCAACTATCACATTTATGTCATTCACATTAGTTAAAGTGTGCTGCAGCTTTTTAAAAATAGTTTTTATTTACAGAAACCAAAAGAATCACAAAATCTCTAGTTTACAAAAGCAAAACTTCTACAGATTTATTAAAAGATCAGTTCAACTGGAGAGAAGTGCAAAATGTTATTATATAAAACACTGGAAACAGAATCAAAGAAATCAAAATGATTTCAGGTACAAAGCCAAAGCATGACAAAAAACAGCAAACACAAATATTAGCACTTAATAAACACTACCATTAGTCATTTATATTTTAGTGAATCTGATCAAATACACAAAATGCCCTCATGTATCTAGAGTATCTTTCAGCCAAAGTAAATGTGAAGCAGTTACAAGTAAAACTTTAAATATATAATTAAGCTACAACTGCTAACAGGCAGATTACAAACATCAACTCTCGTGCATGTGTGAACATGACAGCAGTAAATAGGAAGTATGTATAATTCCTGTAAAATATACATTAGCTAGCAGTTCTTGAAGAAACAGTCCAGTCATCTAAATAATGCACACATAAGGAGTATTGCATATAAAAATATCACACAACAGCTGATTTGATTAAAACATTGCAAGTGAAATAATTTGCCTTTCATTTCATTTTCATCAGAAGATTGCTTCACAGACCCCCTCAGCAGCCTTACCTGTACATTCTCCAATGGTACAGAACTCCATCATGTTTCTATCATACATACCTTACTTTTCATGCCATGCTGCCTTTTGGAACTTCTGTACGGGGAAAGCAAAGTGCAGCTGCTTTTCGGGTCTCACTTATTTCTGACCACCAACTACACCCTTGGCGTGGTGACATTATTACTAGGCTAGATGTGAAGGAATATGAATGGATTGTATGCTTGCAGGCAGATGCTCCTCCGGGTATAATAAACATATTACAATTAAACCAATTTTAAAATTAAAACAGAGAAATGTTGTATAATATTATGATTTTTATAAAAATACATATTAACATATAGTTATAAACATAGATATAGGGCGTGTGTGTATACACATTTTTATAGTGGTAGTTTTGTATTGCCCTGTTTCTTATATGATTAAGGAAATTTAACAACTGAGCGCTTTAAATATAAACTTTGCAATTAAATATCTACTTGAAGTGATAGGATGGCTGTGTCATGTGATTATTTTAAGTGTGTGTGTGTGTGTGTGTGTGTGTGTGTGTGTGTGTGTGTGTGTGTGTGTGTGTGTGTATATATATAGTATTGAATTTCTTATATTTGTAACACTGATGAAGGATTGTTTTATCCAAAAGCTTTGTTTTGATATTTTATCCAGTAAAAAGAAGTTTGCATTCGAGTTGTGTGGAATTGCGATTTGTTTTTCGTTTGAATTATACTGCACAGCACTTCCCACTTCACCAAGCTGCTTGCCTTTGTTTCTTCTTTTCAGAATTCTATCATCCTCAGTCTGTGTGTATGTTTGCTGAATCTTGACTGTTGTAAATTACTCATCTGTATATACTGATATCTACTCTTGACAGGAAATGAATACTACAGGTTTATTTATATTTGCTCCTTCTAGGGAGCTGCTTCTCATATTTGTGACTGTGAATCAAGGCTACTGTTGCTGAAAACTGACCTTATGACTACAGCCCCCACCCCACCTGCTCAAACACAGGGCCATCACCACAGTCACACTTCTCCTGGTAATGCGAACTGTTTCACTATACTGAGTCTGAGTTCCTCATCCACCCCTACCCCCAAACTAGAGTCAGGACTCTCTCTAGATGTCAACATTTGTATTGGGTAGTCCCCTTACTTCCCACCTATAGACAGTTGTGAGACTTTTACAACATCTTTTATAGTACAAATGAGTAGTTACATGGTTATCCGTAAGCAGTTCCACTAAAATAAGGCAAGAGATGATTTCCATCACCAACAAATGTCATACACCACTGCATCTGCTTATGTATCCCACTGTTAAACATTTAAAAGTACCAAAACATAAATTAATCTGTGTTCATTGAATCTAGAAAACTAAACCCTGTGCAGAAACGCACATTAGACAATTTAGGAGTTAATTTCCACCTCGGCTTATTTCTTAAAGACAAGTAACAGTACCTTCTTCTATTCTTCTATTAGGCATATTTTTTAGTCTCAGAATAAAAAAAAATATTTTGCAAATATATACTTGCAACCACCTACATAAAATGTTAAGGTAAAAATTAGAGATGCTAATTATTCTTTGGGAAGAAACGTCTTTATTACTACTACTCGACCTTCAGTAACTGCATAGCCACAATGCTTTCATATATTGTTATTAGTCTTGCAAGAACATAATAGACAACCCATAGGACTCAATGTCACTCATTTTTATTTATTTGTCCTGTTTTA
Organism: Protopterus annectens; assembly: GCF_019279795.1. Classification (NCBI taxonomy): domain Eukaryota; kingdom Metazoa; phylum Chordata; order Ceratodontiformes; family Protopteridae; genus Protopterus; species Protopterus annectens. The sequence continues at coordinate 49,670,729 of NC_056733.1, forward strand.
TAGCTATCCTAATTTTTGTCACTGCAAAGTCTCTTAACACCATAAAAAGCTATGGATATTGATGGGTATTTTTTATAGGTCCTGTACAACATTTTTGAAAATGAAAAAAACTGTTTCTGTCTCTAGGATTTGCATACAGACATTTGCATACAGACAAAACTATGTTCTCTTCCAAGTCATGTGTTTTTCTTTCTTTTTTTTTATGGCTATATCTAGGATACTACCCATGTCTTTAGAATGCTGTCGCATTTATCCCAAATTGCCATCATTCCCACTATAAAACATTTCCAATTCTTTATTGCTGTCAGACCAAAAGAGCAAGAAATAGTTAGAGCATGTGCATTGGTACTCTCCAGTTAATTCACCCAAAGAGAATAAATACAGGTAACGAGGGAGCTCACTACACCCTGATCTGATGAAGCATTTTTTTCTTTAAACTCCCAAAAGCCTACAGCAAACCTCACCAATTTAAAGACTACAGATGTGCCAACCTCAACGTACCGTAGGATGAAAAATCAAAATTCAGCTATGACTGCACCATCCTGGATGATGATACAGCAGGAAGCTGCACAAATTAATTCTACACCCATTTAAAAAATACATACAGCTAGCAGTTCATACCAGAACCAAATATCATGGGAAAATTGTAAATAAACCATGCTGGTAGTCCTCAGCATAAACAAATGCTACAGCATAAACAAATGCTACAGCATAAGAAAGAAACTCCTTAAATTACACAGCAGCTCTAAAACCACTCTTTTCAAGAAAAATATCAAAAGCATTACAAAAACCAACTGAGAAACACCATCAGTTCCACTAAAGGAACCAAGAAGCTTAGAATAACCTCTGAAGCCAAAGACTATTATGAATCCTTCTTAAGCTACGTTAGAAAACTAAGAAATCATATCCAACATTGCTCTGAACTTACTCAATGATATCTTTGGCGATAACCAAACAGACATTGCCAATAACCTGCAAAGAAATGTGTCAATTTCACCCCAAAAACTACTATACAAAACTCTGAAATATCCAAAACCCTTATTCCGACAATTAACTCTAAGCCAGTATGTAAAAATCTACTGCCAATCATTAGCGGACCGGAGTTCCACTGTGGCGACCCCTAACCGGGAAAAGCCGAAAGACACAAACAAACAAACTCTAATCATCATTTATTAAAATGACTAACCAAGAACAAAAATACTTACTCCATAGGACATCACAACAACCTGGTTACTTAATTAGTATTTTTTTTTTAAACAAGAAACATCTTAATTCAGTTATCACAACATAATCATACATTTATATAAATGAAAACAAACCATACTGACATAATCATAGTTGCAGACATTATACATCACAAACCATATTAACATTAATTGTAAACATGATACATCACCTATAATCTACCCAATCATTGTCAGTCAAACATTACATAGCTCATTCAGATCCTGCCTTCTTTTAAACCTCATTCCTCCCCTGTATGTATTGTTCCCAAAATTCCCATTTTTTTCATATGTAGTTTGCTCCCACCCTTTTCTAAAGATCCCAATTCCAGTTGTTATATCTCTGTTACTACTTCTAGTACCAGTTGGTTTAGACTTAGATTTCCATTTTTCTAGTAATTGCTTTTTTGGCAGCCACCATAATTACAGCAAGGCCTTATTATGTCTTGGCAATTCAGACTCTATAGCATAGCTCAGATAAATAAAATGTCCCTAGATACACCAATTTGCTCACCCAGTATCCCTGATAGAGTAATCTGCAAGGAATCCATTAAAGTCTGCCAACTCCTTACATTCCCAGAAAATATGTTCCCAATTATTTCTTTCTTCCCCATCAAAGCTCCAACATTTGCTGTCAACCTGAGGAAAAATTCTCTGGAGTCTACTTGTGGGATAAAAATACCTATGTAAACATTTCTAAGCAAAAATCTAAATCTTCTCGGTTTGATTGTACATTTGGGAGAGATACATATACCCCACTGTTTCTTTCTGAATCTCTTACACAATCTCTCTTCCCAATCCTTTCTAACTTCCTCTCATTGATTCTTATAGCTATCATACAATATCTTATATGCTCTACTAATTATTTATTTGTTTTTAAACAGCAGTTTCTGTTCTAGATTCTACTATAAACTCTACCAGTGCTGGACTTGCACTTAGGATTCCCCTATTTCTTTCTCTTTGCCTATATTCCGATATCAGTCCTTGATAGGGAAGGCAATCTCTAGCCTACAGTCCAAATAAATTCTTGGTGTTTTCCCATTCTATTACCTTTCCTCTCTACAGTTATTAGCTCCCAATACCTTGGTTCCTTTGCCAGTTTTCTCCAATAAATTCCACTCCTTCTTGACTATTGTCTGTATCCCTAATTGCAGCATTCCTTAGTGTTAGAATCTCATTTCTCCATTCCTGTGTTGGTTTACTTCTCACAATACTTTCTGCAACTTTATGAATATAACATTCTGTATGACTATTGTTATCCTCCTTAAAGATCTGCTTCCAAAATCCCAGTCTCTCCTTGTTTCTCGAGCTTCCCCCCTGTTTCATCATCACCCCTTTCCACTTTCAATTACAGGTTTCTGCTTGTGCTATGCAAAAAAACCCTTAAAAGTGTAGCTCTGCAATACCCCTTCCTATCAGGTAATCCCAATCCGCCTTGCTCTATTGGAAGAATCATCTTATCCCACTTGACTCTTGCCATCTTCCCCTCCCAGATAAAATCCTTCAGCTCTTTATTAATTGCTATCCACAACTTATCTTCTGGTTGATAAAAATATGGCTGACCTGTGTACAAGACTAAAGGGACTAAAAACATTTTAACTGCTCGTTACTTACTATCCATATCCATATAACAGAGCTTCCAGTTTCTAAGTCTTTGTATTATCTTCTGTTTAGTCTCTCCCCACATATCCTTAGCTGCTACACCAGAATCATTTTAATCCATACTTCTAAGTACTTAATTGTATCATGTCCCCACAAATATGGATATTACTGAACAAATGTGTGTGGGTACATAATTTACAGCTACTGACTTTTTTACTTATTTTGTATCATAAAAATATCTGAAACTGTCTCAAAATGTTCCACAACACTGTAATGTCCTTTTCTGCTCAAGCAGAAATCATCAGAGAGGAACCCACCCACTTTAATTTTTGCCTCCAACCCCTCATATACCCTCCTATTCTGCCACCCTCCTATTCTGCCTTATAATTTTATCAGGAAATGCAAATGCTTCCATTGCCTTGCTCATAAAGTCTCAGTTTTCTCTGTCAAATGCTTTCTCTGCATCAAGACCCAACAACAGCAGCGTTATTTTCTTACTTTCTGCTTCCCGCTGGATCATCAATGTTCTGTTAATATGCCAAATGTTTGAATCCCCTCCACAAAACCACACTGATCCATATCTATCAATTTTGGCATCACTTTTGCCATTATAAACATAAATACTTTATAAGCATGGTTTAGTATTGAAATGGGCCTGTATGAAGCTGAACCTGATGCGTCTTTATTCTCTTTAGGTATTACAGCCAGTACAGCTTTCTTCAGAATGTTGGTACTTCTCCTCTTAAAAGACCGCAAAGCAAAACCTTCCAGATCTTTACAGTTTTTGCATCCTAGCTTGCAAACTTTCGCAGGAACTGTGGACTAGTTATACCTCTCATCCTATCCTACTAGTATTTTAACCTCCTCTACCTCCAACCATGGCATATTTAATTCCTTCATAAATATTTCCATTTGGACCTTTTCTTGGATTTCCATACTCTCCATTTTATACAGACCTTAATAGAATTTCTAAAATACTTCTAGTACCTGTACATGATCTTTTATTTTCCTTGTTATAGGCTCCCTAAGCTTGCGACAGGCCTTCCTACTTTCTGTTGCCCGAGTCATTGTGCTAAAAGTTTTTGTGCTCTAGAGTTATCATCAAAAAACAATAGTTTAACAGCAGTCTTTTTAAACTCATGCACATTATCGAGGTAATCCCTTATCGCTCCTTTTTTAGTTCTGCGAGATTCACACACACACACACACACACACACACACACACACACACACACACACACACACACACACACACACACACACACACACACACACACACACCATACCTCTCAACCGTCCCAAATTACTCAGTTTTTACCAAGTTTTGGGGTCCAAATGAAGGGGTGCCATGATTCCCCGAGTGGCACCCTTCATTTTTTTATTTTTCACTCTTTGAGCTGTCATCACATGTGCGATGATGTCAGCTCCATCAGCCTGTTGGAATTGAGCTCAAGGAGCTCGCGTCATGAATGAATTTCCGGCCCGCCTGGCTGTTGCTCTGCAAGCGGGAACAGCTACTGAACGGATGACTTGCAGACTTGCATTAAGGAAATTAATCAGACATGCAGAAATTGGGGAAGAGAGAATGTGTGATTTATAAATGCGGATTATGCTCGGGAACGGACCGGACCTGCCTGCAGTAAGGAAACTTTACTTTTGAATTATCTTCAGTCGGGGAAGTGTGTGTGTGTGTGTGTGTGTGTGTGTGTGTGTGTGTGTGTGTGTGTAGGGTCATAAATATGATCAAAAGATTTACTCAACACATTTTTCTAATTACAGATTTTTAGGTTATACCTGTAGTTCATAATTCAGGCATGCCCACTTTACTCGGTAGCTTTATTTCCTCAGATGGTTAAGGAGTGAATCAAACATTCCTTATACAGGTCCTGAAAACATTTCACACTGCTTGCACTGCCTTATCTCATTTCTTAGTTTTAGACATACTGCTGATCATTGTAGTTTAGCAGGTCAACAGCTTTTCCATTTCTTTTAAGTGAAACCTTTCATTTTAATTAAGTGTGCAGTAATTAAACTGGTCTGTCAGATCCATCTTTGCAGTCCAGAAAATGTTCGCTGATGCTGTCCTAAAAAAGATCTGATATTATCTGACTTGCTGTGCATAAGAAAAACTGTCTGTATGTGTGTGTGTGCCCCCAAGGAATTAAATGTTGCTTAACCTTCAATGGACTTAATCAGACTTTTAGCTGTTGCTAAAAGTATATTTTACTACACTATTATTCAAGGTACATGGGTGGCTCATTTTTATATGTGCTAAACACCACTTACCCCATTTTCTCATATTTCTTTATTTGCTCAGTTAATTGCTAACAGAGTATGTGAACTAGGGAAATGGTCCTTCTTAAGAGCATTTTCAGCCATGTAGCTTTCTATCAGTTTGCCTATGGAGGTGGTTATACATTGAATTATTACGGCTATTTAATTGATTAGGCAGCCTTTGATTATATGAACATAAGCTGTGATTAAGAAATTCTGCATTATTATTGACTTCCCAGGACTATAATATGCAGTGATTAACGGCCTGTAGAAAATGTTGGTGCAAGTCTGCATTTAAAGATCATTTATGCACTTAATTTACCTTAATAAACTGAACATAGCAAGGGTCCCCTCTGGCACCTTTCTTCTATATTAGTGGTTTAGAAGACTTCATAGTCGATACAAAGTTCATAAGTCATTATTTTGTAGTTGATCTCCCAATTTCTTTGCCAAATTATTTGCTACTTCCCATCACATTTATTAGAAATTAAGGTAAAGGGAAAAGTTATAGGCTACAAGATAATGCAAGGAAATCAAAATAAAGTTTTCTCAGATGAGTAATTTCTCCTTAATGTGGGCAGTACTTTCAGTTACTCCTAGGGAAATTAAATATTTAAAGGAAATGTTACACATCCAAAAAAACACCACCATGCAGAATCAGTCCACAGCTATTTATTATGGCAAATACAGAAGCATATATTGACAAGACTAACTGAAGAAAGTTGGGTTACCTGTTGAAACCTGGGTTTTTTTTTTTTGTCTACGTTTGGGCTCTTCTGGCTTCTTTTTTGACTTCCTTTTTGCCATAATAAATGGTTTTAGACTGATTCTGCACAGTGATTCTGTTCATTTGCTTTGAATATTTGGATTTACTGAGCGCACCCTTGCATTTCTGTGGAAGCTTTCATGAGATTGGGGTGCGTAAATGTTAAATAAGACAGCCAATGAAAGTTGCATATAAAATGTGTACTGTGGTATTTTGGGAAAAAAACTTCAGGTTAAGTAAGAAGGTACAGATCTCCGAGTTGGTGCAATAATGATAAATACAGTACTTAATCTATTTCTCAGCAGTGATTATGTTTACTTAATTGTAATTTATTCATTTGGTTATCACTGCAGGATTGAATTCAATAATGACAGGCATTTGAATTTCAGACTTAATACTCTTCAGAAAATAAATGGTAACAAAACCTTTTATTCTAGCAATTTTCTAAGTTTATAAGCTCAGTATTTGAAATGTATCCCTATTTTAGGGCTGTATTCCCCTATTATTGGCTTTGTTCATTTTTTTGTACTAAGAGATAAGAGCTATGGTGAGAAAGGAGAACTGAATTCACTAAATGATAGCCATTTATGTTTCAACCTTTCTATCTTTCAGGAAACTGCTGACTTGGCATAGTGGTATGTTGTTCTGACTGTAGTGCACAGGGTGCTGGGTTCAAGACTTGCCAGTGAAATGCATGGTGGCGGTACAATATTTTATTCTAGCAACTTTCCAAAATCATACAAGCAATGTTTAAAATGTGTCCCTGGTGTTTGGCCTTTTGTTCCGCTCCCAAAAAAAAATGAAATTGAAAATATCTGTGAGAAGCTGTGCAAGAAGCCTATGGCTTACACTACTGTCATTCTATTTATAGTGTGGGTGTGGAAGTAGACTTACGATGGAAATGTTCTGAACTGGACAGTTTTGTCATTATTGGTTCATGCATTTTGTTTCATTGCCTGCCTACGGGAAAAATGTTCAAACAATAAAATTTAAAATGCGCTCTAACAAGTGTGCCGTATTATAAAAGGAATAAATTTAATAAAGTCAGGAAGGTGCATCAAAGAACACATGTATGCTTCTTGTTGTGTGTGCAAGGGGCCAATGATTTGAAAACAGCCCAAAGAAATGGGACATTGGAATGGCTACAAGGGGACTCTGGAGCCATATTTTGGTTGTCTGTTCTTCAGTTTACATTTAAAAATTGGTATCCCACAATTCCATTGGAGTGGGTGGGGTTACATAATTATCCATGCAAATTATATGTTAATCAGTGTACAAATTTGTACCTATTTATCATGGGCCTTGCCAGATTTTTTGATGTTTCCAGGTTGAGAAGTATAACACACACACACACACACACACACACACACACACACACACACAAAGTAATAGGCATCACACTGAAAAGAAACTTCCTTCTACGTGATCAATGTAAATAGTGCTGACAATTACTGAAACAACCTAAAAAAAAATCCATTTATACACACAGAACATACATACACACATACATGTGCAACGGATGTATACACACACAATTTTATATATATATATATATATATATATATATATATATATATATATATATATATATGTATACATACGTGTGTATATTATATATGGGTCTACTTGACATTACAGAAATGTCAATAAATGAAAATCAAATAACCAAGACGAAAACGCCAAAAACACAAGACTGAAAACGCCAAATGTCAAAAAAACAAAACAAAAAAAAAAAAACGACCCTATAACCTGCAATGTATGTCACACATAATACACAAACAAAAGCAACAACTCATCCCAGCTAAGCACTGCTCTGTCAAATTAAATGTACTAAACAGTTACCTAACTCTCCACTAAACCCCAGCAACAAACCAATACCCACATACACATAAAGCTCACTGAATATTCATGCAGGTGTTCCATAAAAATATTCACTGGAGATTTGTTAAACCACCACTCATCATCATATTCATTTTAAAATTTACATTTTTGCAGGGGGGGGCTGTGCCCCCCCGCACCCCTCCATGGTGGGGCTATGCCATTCAAACTCCCTGCAAATCAAATATATGTCAATTTAGAAATTGCACTACAGTGTGGTAATGAGCAGATTTCCTGTTCCGCTCAGCTTGAGATTCGGCACTTCAAACGTTTAGCCATGTGAACTTTGGCATAGTGAAGTTTCAGTGATATGAAACTTCGCTCTTTTGGTCTCTTATTTGAAATTTGGTCTACTGATATTTTACACACACACACACACACACACACACACACACACACACACACACACACACACACACACACACACACACACGATATAAAAAGTGTACACACCCCTGTTAAAATGCCAGGTTTTTGTGATATAAAAAATGCAACCACAACAAATCATTTCAAAACTTTTCCCATCTCTAATGTGACCTATAACCTGGGCAGCCATCGTGGTGCAGTGGTTAGTGTTGCCACCTCAAAGAAAGAGGTTTACCAGTTCGATCCTTGGCTGGGGTGGCTTCTACGCGGAGTCTGCATGTCCTGCCTGTGATCGCGTGGGTTTCCTCCGGGTGCTCCGGTTTCCTCCCACATCCCAAAGACATGCTGTAGGTGGATTGGACACTCAAAATTGGCCCTAGGCATGAGTGCGCACATGTGTGTGCCTTCTGTGGAAGGTTGGGCACTGGGGCTGGTAACTCAGCACCTAAAACTCCACTGCCAACCATGAGCGGACAGGTAGATCCGATGTGGTGACCCCTAACTGGGAAAAAGCCGGAAGAAGAAGAATGCGATCTATAACCTGTACAATTCAATTGAAAAGCAAATCTGTTAGGGGAAAAATATAAAAAATAAAAAACATACAATAAGATGGTTGCATTAAGTGTGCACACCCTTAAACTAATACTTTGTTGAAGCACCTTTTGATTTAATTACAGTATTCAGTCTTCTTGGGTACACAGCTGCCATCAATTAAAGAGACTCTGATTAACCCCAAATAAAGTTCAGCTGTCCTAGTAGGATTTTCCTGGCATTTGCTCAGTTGCCTGCTACAGTAAAAGCCATGGTTCACTGAGAACTTACAAAGCACCAAAGAGATCCCATTGTTGAAAGGCATCAGTCAGGAGAAGGGTAAAAAAAAATATCCATTGGCTATACCATGGAACACAGTGAAGACAGTCATCAAAAAGTGGAGAAAATACGGGACAACAGTGACAATGCAAAAAACTGGACATCCCCCCAAAACTGATGAAAAGACAAGAAGAAAAATGGTCAGGGAGGCTGCCAAGAGACCTACAGCAACAATGAAGCAGCTGCGAATTTCTGGCAAGTACTGGTTGTGTACTACATGTGACAACTATCACTCTTATTCTCCATATGTCTGGACTATGGGGTAGGACTGCAAGACTGAATCGTTTTCTTACACAGAAGAACATCCAGGCTCAGCTAAAATTTGCAAAACAATACATCAAGTCTTCCAAAAGCATGTGGGAAAATGTGTTATGGTCTGATGAGACAAAGGTTGAACTTTTTGGCCACAATTCCAAAAGGTATATTTGGCGCAAAAACAACACTTCGCATCACCAAAAGAACACCATCCCCACGGTGAAGCAGGGTGGTGGCACTGTAATGCTTTGGGGTTGATTTTCTTCAGCTGGAACTGGGGCTTTAGTCAAGGTGGAGGAAATTATGAACAGTTCCAAATACGAGTCAATTTTGGCCCAAAACCTTCAGGCATCTGCTAGAAAGCTGAAGATGAAGAGGAATTTTACCTTTCAACAAGACAATGACTCCAAGCATACATCCAAAAACAAAAGAATGGCTTCACCAGAAGAAAATGTAAGTTTTGGAATAGCCCAGCCAGAGCACGGACCTAAATTAAACAGAAAATCTGTGGGGTGACCTGAAGAGGGCTGTGCACAAGAGATGCCCTTGCAATATGACAGCTTTGGAACGCTTTTGCAAGGAAGAGTGGGCAAATATTGAAAGTCAAGATGTGCCATGCTCATAGACTCCTACCCAAGAAGACTGAATGTTGTAATTAAATCAAAAGGTGCTTCAACAAAGTATTAGTTTAAGGGTGTGCACACTTACGCAACCAGTGTGTTTATTTTTAATATTTTTTCCCCTAACAGATTTGTTTGTTTTTCAAATGAATTGTACAGGTTAAGTCACATTAAAGGTGGGAAAAGTTTTGAAATTATATATATATGTGTGTATATATATATATATATATATATATATATATATATATATATATATATATATATATATATATCTGATTTTATATATATATATATATATATATATATATATATATATATATATATATATATATATATATATATATGGGTCCCCTATACCGAACGCTTAGAATCCCGACGCACAAATTCAAATTACCGAGACCAGAAGCCCGATACCACACATTACTGAAAGACCAGAAGCATGAAATTCAAAATCCCGATGTTAAGGGATATTGAGTTAGTGTTTCTGGTGTTGTGGTTCAGGTAAGTATCTGTGTATAAGCGTGTTTGTGAGGGGCTTTAGTGTGTGTTAGTGTGTGTTGAGACCGTGGTGTGTGCGTGTGTGAGGGACTGTGGGTGTGAGTTAGCCTTGTGTGAGTGTGTGTATGATCTCGGAGTTAGAATATTAAAGTAGGGGGGTGCAGGGGGTGCAGGGGTGTTTGCCCTCCTGCTTAACTATAGTGTAGGATTATTTGTTTGGGGGGACACTGTGTGTATGCATGTGTGTACTGTATGTGGTGTTGATCGTTCGCAATTTTGAATTTCGCGCTTGTAGTCCACTGGTCTTCTCGTCTTTAGGGTATTTGATCTCGGGATTACGGGCATCGGTCTATTGGGTTTTCATATAGGTTTGTACTGAGCTATCTGCCCGAAAGGCATATATTAGCCAGCCACATTGTGCGGTATTCACCACCCCTTTAGTAGTTCCCTAGACCCTTGTACTAGCAGCTAGTACCCTTGGCCCCTATCTAGTAGTGCTGTTGGTGTGATCCCCGGTGTGAACTTTCAGTTACCCATCCACTCATCAAGGTTCCTCTTGAAGAGTGATAGTGAGGGGCTCTGGTCTTATGTAGATCGGGACCCTGTTCCATAGTAAGGGAAGTCTCTGCGAACAGAATCTATCCCTCCAGCATGTTCTATTCATTGTTGTGTTGAGGTTTATATCCCTAGAGCGTGTAGCTCAAGTAGATTTGGTTTTGCTAAGATGGAGCATGTTCAACAATTCTGGGTTGGACATGGCTTTGTACGTTAGACAGAGATCGCCTCTGAGAAAGCGGTATGCAACAGAGAACAGTCTTAGCTTTTTCAATCGTGCTGCATAGGGCAACTGTTTGAGGCCAGTAATTCTCTTGGTTAGGTACCTCTGTGGTCTCTCCATCTGCTGGAGATGTCTAGCCAGGTACATTCCAATTGGTGCATTGTACTCAATAATGGGTCTGATGAGGGAAGAGTAGAGGGGCACCATTACATCCTTAGATCTTGATGCAAACCCTTTCATGATCAGATGGGTCACATAGAAGGATTTTCTAACCACTTTGGCAACATGGTTGTCAAAGGAAAGCTGGCTCTCTACTTGGGTCCCTAGATCCCTTATTTCTTCTTCAAATTTCAGGGGATTACCTCCTATGTTGTAGTTTGCGTGTACTCTGTTTTTTCCAAAGGGGATTATTACGCATTTTTTTGCATTTAGCTTGAGACTATGGCTTTGACACCATGCATCAGTCTCACTTAGGCCCTTCTGGAGGATCTCCATGTCGGCCGGAGACTATTATAGCACCCAGTTTGCAGTCATCCGCAAACTTAGTCAGCCACAGCCCTTCCGTGCTTGCCTATACTTCTGAGAAGTATATGCCAAACAGGAGGGGCCCCAAGGACAGAGCCCTGAGGCACACCACTAATTAATGGTCTGGATTCGGACATAGATCCCACTACTCTTACTTTATGGGATCTGTCTGAGAGCCAGTTTGCGATCCATCTTGTGATGCAAGGGTTTATGCCCAGGCTGGTGAGTTTATCAATAACACCCAAATGGGGAATGGTGTCAAACGCTTTAGCAAGGTCAAGGTAAGCAGTGTGTACATCCTTTCCCTTATCTATAGCCTGAGTAACTGTCTCAAAGAAACCCACCAGGTTCAGGAGGCATGATCTGCCCTTGACGAAGCCGAACTGTGTGGGGTCCAGCGACTGGAGGTTCCCGATCTCTCCATTTATGAGGTCCATAATGATTAGCTCCATAGCCTTACAGATCAGACTGATCAGGCTTATTGATCAGTAGTTCCCAGGGTCAGTTGTGGCCCCACCCTTACTTAGCTGAACCACCATTGCCGTGTGCCATTCTCTGGGCACATATCGTGTGGAGAGACTGAGACTGAACAGGGTATTAAGATGTGGGGTTAATTCCTTTTGGAGCTCGCGTATGACAGCCTGGGACACCATCTGGTCCCATGGAGGCAGTGTTTTTAGCTTTAGATATAGCCTTGTTAACCAACGTATCAGTAATAATTGGACTTACACAATCCCCTGGAATGGTAATAAGCCTTGTAGGTGGTGGTGGTGGTGGTGGGGGGGGGGGGGATTTGCACTGAACCTGTCAGCCAAGATGTTGGCAATGTCAGAAGGGTCAGTGTATTTTGTTCCATTTTGTACTAGCTCAGAACAGACCTGAGTGTTGCCATTTAGGTTTTTGATGTAGCCATAAAAGGCCTTAAGGTTATCCTTGGCAACTTTCTTTTCAAAATTAGCTTTAGTTGACTTGAGGGCCCTCAATTTCTTACTAATGCTGATCAGAGATGATTTTTCTACTTGAGATTTGGCCTGTTTTTGTAAAGGTCTCCTCCTTTTATTGTAAAGTTTGCTTATAGCTGGGGTCCACCAGACTGGTTTCTTCTTGCTTGAGAAAGGAGAGTCTTGGCTTTATTTGGGATAGCATGGTCCATACAATCCTGAAGATGCATATAGAGTGCCTTGGTGAATGATTCCAATTTTTTTTTTTTTTTTTTTTTTTTTTTTTTTATTTTTTTTTTTTGGGGGGCCCGGGGTTTAATTTTGGAATCAAAAGGGTTTTTGCTTTTTAGGGGGGGTGAAAACCAAAAAAGTTTTTTGGGGGATTTTAAAAAATTTTGGGGAAACCTGCTTTTTAAAAAATCCTTTTTCCAAAAGGGGTTTTTTTTTTAAAATGGTGAAATGTTACAAATAAGGAAAGTTTCATCCTTTCCCTTTCAACCCTGGTAACGAAAAAACCAGTTCAAGGGTTATCCCCTTTTAAACGCCCGGGGGTGGGTTTTTGGGTTTAATCCCCATTAGATTTTAATGTATTCCATATTTTACAACAGATTTCTTTATTGAAGGTTAAGGTAGTTTCCCCCCCTTTTGAGCTGGAACAACCCATTCTCTGGGAATATCCTTGCCTGCTAAAAGGGGGTTTGAGGGGGGTTAAATTTTTTTTGGTGATGAGTGGGAACACAATTTGGTTTTCCCATGGGGGGGGTTTAGTAGAAAGACTTGTTAACCAATTTGTAATTTGCCTTAAATTCTGGTGTGGTTATTTTAAAATTTTTTTTATAATTAAAATTTGGAATTAAAGGGTAGGGATTTTTTCCTTTGTTTTATTTTTAGACAGAATAAAGTGTTTAGGTTTGTTAGCCTTTTAAAGCCTTTGGTTTTTCCGAACCAAAAAGGGATTGACTTATAGGGTTTTAATTTCTTATAAGTTACGGGTGACACAAAGTTGGTTTTTTGTAATCCCTTTTTATTGTAAATTTTTAAAAGGTGGGTACAGCTGTTTTTTTCCCTTTAGAAAGGATGAGTGCGTTATTTTTTTGAATGTAATTAGCTGTAAGATTTAAATGATTCCCACCCTTTGAAGATACATTATCCCAAAGGGTTAACTGTTCACTTGGAAATAGTTTTTGCTTGAAATTTTTGCTTTTTTTTAACTAATATTTGGTTTGTCCAGTTTATTGTTAATGTTGCGACAAGGAGTGTTAAGTGGGTTTTAAAAGCGGAATTTGGGAAAAAGAGTTTAAACCTTTTTGGCCCCTTTCTGTGAGACAACGGGTACATTTTTTTAAAAAATTTTTATTTATATTAATATTAATATATAATTTTACTAAAAAATCACCATTAATATTTTTAAAAATATAATATAATGTTATATGTTGATATTTCTATCAATATTATATTTATATTTTTAATGTGACATAAAATTTATTCTTAAAGCACTTTATTTATTGAAAAAAATTATATTTTTTATTTGTTTATTTTTTGGCCCGGGGCTAGTCTAACTGGATACATGTCCATTTCAGTAGGGGCCCCGAAAAAAACCCCTGTAACAGTCTGGTAACACAAAAAACAAAAGGATAACTAAACTACTAAGCGGGAGTTATCAACTAATTCTAAACAAAACAACAAAAATTTAAAACAAAACAAAAGAAAAGCAAATATTTAAAATAAAAATTGCATTTTATAGCATCTGGACTTGGACTTATTCAGGGAAAAAAAAAAAAAAAACAAAATAGTACCTTGAAAGGCATTGGGTGAAAAAAAGCCAGGTTGGTTTTAAAAAAAAAAAAGGTTTGGGTTTCTTTAAATTTTCCTTAAAAAGGGGGGGGGTTGGGGGTAAAAGGGTGTAAAAGGGGTTTTCAAAAACCTAAGGGGGAAAAGGGGGGCCCTTGGGGGGGGGGCCCCTTTTTCCAAAAGGGGGTTTGAAAACCCCCCAACTTTTGAAAAAGGGAGACCTGCTTTATTCTGAGATTTACATGTGGCTACTAAAGTTTATTAGCTGATCGGGGTAGTGAAATTTTTATAGGAAATAAGGTATTAAGAATGGGTGCATTAGAAGGAAGGGGAGTATCCTGTTGGTAATAGTCAGTTGTTAAGTAGAATGAGATTTTGCAGTTCAAGCCAACCTAGCTGTCTGAGATTTAAGCAATGATGAGCCCATATGGGGCACCTGTAGCAAACCTGATAATTTGTGGTAGGATGAGGCTATTTTGACAGGTTTGTTTTGATAGGTTAAAAAAGGGTTTGGGAAATACAGAGAAATGAGATGTGTTTGAGCTAAAGATATCCTAGTCACTGGTGTGAGAAATTGTTTAAGTCTATAGGGGCACCTTTTTTTTTAATTTTTAATAGTTAGATTGATGTGAGCATCAAAGTTTAGTTGATTTTTTACCCCAAATTTTTGTGGTGCTATGGGTGATAAAAGGGTATTTTAGGACAATAGTAAAGGAAAGTGGGATGGACTTATAAGTTGGAGTAAACAATAGTAACTTAGTCTTTTAGGATTAAGGAGGAGGAGACAGATGTTTTGAACCAATTTTCTGCTGCAGTAAAACATTTTGGGTACATGAATGTAGTTCAGCAGGAAATTTAAAGGGGAGTCATCAGCATACTGAATGCAAGTGGAGGATGGGGGGGGTATTCAGGTTATTAATAAAGATGGAAAAGGAGGGGGAGATTTGTTATATTTGCATGTGTGTGTGTTATTATTTTAATTTTTATATTTATTTTTTTTTATATATATATATATATATATATATATATATATATATATATATATATTACTAGGTTATTACTATTGCTGAAGGGATTATACATCTCTATGCTGGCTTATCATTTAGACAGAATGAAGTGCTCAGGGCATAGTTCAGCTCATCTTTACGTCTGCTAGTAGATTCAGAAACACAAAAACGAACAGCAGGACTGCATCTTCCACCCACGGCGTGGCATATGATTAATTTACACATCGAGTGAGGTTACTGTGCTGAAAAGGCACACACAAGGTCCACGGCATTTGGCAGTAATCCCTGTAATACTGTCACAACTGCGAGTTAAAGATGGGATAGGTAGGCTAGCAGTTGTAGTTGCACTTTCATGCAAGTGTTATGAAGTGACGTTTGATTTTATTTTGAATGTAATTTAGCTGCCTTACCCAGATTTAAATGAGTGCCCATCATTTGAAAGACACATTAGTCCCAAACTGCCTTAACTGTGGTACAGCTTGGAAATGAGCCTCTTGTCTTCAGAATCTGGTTGCGGTAATACACAAGTAACTCCCCAATAAATTTTGGCTTTTGTCAGATTTATTGTGCTGCAATGTTGACAGACATAGTTGAGTGTTAAGTGGGTTTTACAAGCAGGTGAGAGCTTCAGGGAAGAGAAGTTTAGCACCGTTTATACCAAGTCCGTTTGCATTGTTCATAGCACAACAGGCAGTACACTTGCTTTTGCTGCAGAAGACTGTGGGTTCTACTCCCTTAGTATGTAGATGGATTGCAGATACTGTACGGTGTTGTACTTTAAAGGGGGGGGGGGTGGTGCAGTCCTGCGAATATCCTCCTTTGGAGCAAACACCTAGTAACTATGAACCTGTTATCATGTTGCCATCCATTTCCTATTGCAATATTACTAGTTTATCATTGTTTTTAATGTGACATAAGCAATTTATTCTTCAGGGACAGCAGGCACTTTATTTATTGATGAAACAATTATATTTATTTATTTGTTTATTATTTGTTGACCGGGCTAGTCTAACTGGATACATGTCCATTTTCAGTAGAGGCCCGAGGAGAAAAGCGCCACTGTAACAGTCTAAGGTAACACAAATATACAAAAGGATAACTAAACTACTAAGCAGGAGTTATCAACTAATTAACATAAACAAAACAACAGAGCAGCAATTATAAATCAAAACACACAGCAACAGCAGCAATATTTAAAATAAAGAATTGCATTTTTATAGCATCTGGACTTGGACTTGACCTATCTTGACCTATCATGGAAAAAAAAAAAAAAAAAAAAAAAACTAAATATAGTACCTGTGCAGGCATTAGGTAGTGCAAAATAAGTAAGTGTAGGAGGTAAAACATAAGCAAAGTAAGTAGAGGTAACGGGAGGTAAAAACATATGAAAGGGAAGTCACAAGCTGAAGAGAGTCTAGGCGCAGTGATACAGCTGGGCAGAGACAAAGGCAGTGTGAGAGAAGGAGAAATGTAACTGTCAAGATGATAGGTGTGTACAGTGCAAATAGAGGTAGTAGGAAAAGGGTGAAAGATGTGAGTAAGACAAGGTCAGTCAGGAGTAGAGCAAGGCAGAGCCAGTGATTTGAGGTGGGTCTTTTAAATGTTTCTTGAAAGGGTGTTGAGGTCAAGGTATTCACTAGGAGCTTGCTCCAGCCCACAGCATTGAAAGAGTCACCTGCTTTATTCTGAGGATTTACATGTGCTACTAGAAGTTTATTAGCTGATCGTGGGGTAGTGAAATTCTTATGGGGAAATAAAAAATATTAAGAATAGGTGCATTAGAAGGAAGCGGGTATCCTGTTGGTAATAGTCAGTTGTTGTGGGGTAAGTTTTGCAGTTCAAGCCAACTAGCTGTCTGAGATTTAAGCAATGATGAGTCCGATATGGGGCACCTGTAGCAAACCTGATAATGTTATTGGTAGGATGAGGCTAATTTTGATGAGTTTGTTTTGATAAGTTAATAAAGGTTGAAGGCACAGTAGTGCAGAGATGAGATGTGTTTGAGCTAAAAGATATCCTAGTCACTGGTGTGAGAAATTGTTTAAGTCTATGAAGCACCTATTTTTAACTGTTTTAATAGTTGATTGATGTGACATCAAAGTTTAGTTGATTATTGTGACACCAAGCAGTTTTGTGGTGCGCATCGAATTGATATAAGCGTGCCATTGTTAGAGACAATAGTAAAGGAAAGTGGGATGGACTTATAAGTTGGAGTAAACGTAGTAGCTTAGTCTTTTTTAGGATTAAGGAGGAGGAGACAGATGTGTTTGAGACCAATTTTCTGCTGCAGTAAAAACATTTGGGTACATGAATGTAGTTCAGCAAGAACCTTACTGGTGCAGATGAGTGTAGAGTCATCCAGCATACTGAATGCAAGTGGAGGATGGGAGGGAGGTATTCAGGTTATTAATAGATGGAGAAGGGAGGGGCCTAGAATGAGCCTTGTGGGACTCAATGGAGATTGGGAGCTGGGAGGATAAATGGCTGTCCCAGAGAACTGCTTGTTGTCTATTTGACAGGTAGGAGTTGAACCACTGAATAGCCGTGTGTCAAGAGAAAGAGATTTAACATGTCAATCGAAGATGGTGAGTTACCATATCGAAGATACTTCAGTCAAGAAATAATACAGATGAAATGGAATTATTGTTGCGATTTTGCTGGTAGGTCTGTAATGGGAAGGCAGTGGTGGTACTATGGAATGGTCTAAACCGTGCTGCGAGTCAGCAAGTAGATTATTATGGAGAAGGTGTTCTAGTAATTGTTTGGTGGACACATCGTTCCATGATTTTAATGAAAGGAGAGTAGGAGCTGTCGGACGGTAGTTTGAAAGTTCAATTATATTTCCCCCCTTTATGTAGGATGATATGGAAATTTTCAGAGGGGCGAATAATTAAGTTCGGTTATAGTTCTGTTTATTAAGATGAGACTGGGAATGCTAGTACCTCTGCAGCTAGCTGCAGATACTCCGCTGACAGTTTGTCTGCTGAGGGTGCAAGTTTAAGTTTTCAGGTTGGTTGTAAATGAGAGCTGTGGATACTGTGCTCAACTTTAAAGAGTGTTTACTATTAGGAGGGTTAAGTCCAAGGGTTGTGGGTGGAGTTAAGGTGATGGCAAGTGAGGGTATTTGTTTCTGAGAAGAGTTTATTGAAGGTGTCCAGCAATTTTATTAGGAGGGTCTGAGATAGAGTTGGCGGGTGGGTGTTCAGTTTCAGGTATAAAGGTTTCTTGATTCCAGACCAAACTTTTGAGGGTTCTGTTGAAATTTAAAGTAGAAGTTTTTGTCCAAGGGTATAAGTTTCTTTGTGGTATTTCTAAGGTGTTTGAAATGTTGGTAGTGCAGTGGGGTTTGAGATTCTCCATTTTGCCCAAAGTTTGTTTCTTAATATCATTTTGTGGTTTCTGGAAGCCATGGGCTACTTTGGACCTTATTTTAATTTGGTGGGGAGAGTGGTGGTCAGAATTTGGAGGAATTTATTATTGAAATAAGTGACTGCTTCATTGGGGAGGAAGGTCTTTGAGGAAATTGCCCAGTTGCAAGCTTTTAAGTTCTAAGGAGGAAGTTGGGAAGGCTGAAATTTTTCTTACTGCGTATAGTTCGATATAATGTCATAGAACTACTGTGTTTTGTTGGAAAAGTATGTAAGAGGTGGTCGCTAACATTGTCGGTACACCTGTTTTATATACAGGGATTATTATTTACAAGTATCCAATCAAGAATACTCTGCTTCTTGATAGGTTTATGTATTCTTGTAGAAATTATGATTTGTTGGAATGTGTAGGGTTTATAAGAGGTGGGTTTAGTGGAACAGCAGGGTTCAATCAATATTGAGATCACCTAAAGGCCAGTTTCCTGTGGGATGTGAGAGCCAGCTAAGGATTTTCAAGTGTATTTATATTTTCGGGAGGGATGTGGCTTTGTTCTTATTAATTTGAAGTTTAGACAAAGGGTTCTGCCTGCTGCTGCCTGCCTTGCCTGCCTGCCGTGGGTTCTGTGCTGCCTCTGCACCACCACCTACTACCACCACTGCCTACTGGGCGTTTGTGGGGTTGGGGTCTATCAGGACAATTTGTGGTCGGTTTATAAGTATGGCAACTCCCCCACCTTTTTTGTTTGGGTCGAGTCTTAGGCTCTGCAACCAGGTGGGGAGTAATTTCATTGTCTTTGATTGCTGGTTTGACCAGGTTTCAATTAGGCAGAGGATGTCAAATGAGTAGAGGTCAATTAGAGACAGACTGGGTGATTTTGGTAGTTATACTATGAATAAATGAGTGGGGGTCAATTGGGGCATGGGCTGGGTGATTTTGTTAATTTATACTATGAATATTTGCATTGAGCAACTGAAGCGAGTTGGGAGAAAAGGGGATTTCATGGAGTTAATATTTTTGGTCAGTGAGGGTAAGTGGAAAGGAGTTATTGGGGCAGAGTTAGGATGCATGTCCCCATGAACTAATCTGAGCAAGAGAGGGAGGAAATGTTGTGTGTATTTTGAGTAGGTGAGAGTAGAGAGCTTTCTGTTTTATAATATTTGTTGGTTAATTCGGAAATTAGGAATGGGGGGTGAGGGAGGGGAGGTAGGTATTTTGGGGGGAAATATTAGGTTTATAATGTAAGGGGGTAAATTGGTTTTATGTAGGAAAGGGTGTAAAAATTCAAAGGAAATTTAGGTGTGATGAGAAGTATGTTAAGGTAAAGAATATTTGGGTGTGGAAGGGAAAAAAATTGGGGTTTGGGGGGGGGAAGGGGGGGGTGGGGGTAGGTAGGGGAAGGGAAAAGTGAGGGAAGGGGTGAACTGGGGGGGGAATCCTGTGGTAAGGCTGAGATTAGGATTAAGGAGGAGGAGACAGATGTGTTTGAACCAATTTTCTGCTGCAGTAAAAACATTTTGGGTACATGAATGTAGTTCAGCAGGAGACATTGCAGTGCAGATGAGTGTAGAGTCATCAGCATACTGAATGCAAGTGGAGGATGGGAGGGAGGTATTCAGGTTATTAATAAAGATGGAGAAGAGGAGGGGGCCTAGAATAGAGCCTTGTGGGACTCCAATGGAGATTGGGAGCTGGGAGAATAAATGGCTGTCCCAGAGAACTGCTTGTTGTCTATTTGACAGGTAGGAGTTGAACCACTGAATAGCCATTGTGTCAAGAGAAAGAGATTTAAGCATGTCAATCAGAAGATGGTGATTTACCATATCGAATGCTTTCGAGAGGTCAAGAAATAATGCAGATGAGAATAGATTATTGTTGCGATTTTTGCTGATGGAGTCTGTAATGGAGAGAAGGGCAGTGGTGGTACTATGGAATGGTCTAAAACCGTGCTGCGAGTCAGCAAGTAGATTATTATGGAGAAGGTGTTCTAGTAATTGTTGGTGGACACATCGTTCCATGATTTTAGCTAGAGGAGAGAGTAGGGCTATCGGACGGTAGTTTGAAAGTTCAATTGTATTTCCCCCTTTATGTAGAGAGATGATATGGGAGATTTTCCAGAGGGACGGAATAGTGGATTCGATTATGGTTCTGTTTATTAAGATGGAGACTGGGAATGCTAGTACCTCTGCAGCTAGCTGCAGATACTCCGCTGGCAGTTTGTCTGCTGAGGGGGTGCAAGGTTTAAGTTTTCGGAGTTGGTTGTAAATGAAGGCTGTGGATACTGTGCTCAACTTTAAAGAGAGTGTTTTACTATTAGGAGGGTTAAGTCCAAGGGTTGTGGGTGGAGTTAAGGTGTTGGCAAGTGAGGTGACTGTTTCTGAGAAGAAGTTATTGAAGGTGTCAGCAATTTTATTAGGAGGGGTCTGAGATAGGTTGGCAGGGGTGGGTGTTTAAGTTTCCAGGGTATAGGAGTTTCTTGATTCCAGACCAAACTTTTTGAGGGTTCTGTTGAAATTTAAAGTAGAAGTTTTTTTTGTCAAGGAGTATAAGTTTCTTTGTGGTATTTCTAAGGTGTTTGAAATGTTGGTGGTTGGTGGGGTTTTTTGAGATTCTCCATTTTGCCCAAAGTTTGTTTCTTAATATCATTTTTTGCTTGGTTTCTTTGGAAAGCCATGGAGCTGCTTTGGACCTTATTTTAATTTGGTGAGAGGGGGCATGGTGGTCCAGAATTTGGAGGAATTTATTATTGAAATAAGTGACTGCTTCATTGAGAGGAAGGTCTTTGAGAGGTGCCCAGTTGCAAGCTTTAAGTTCTAAGAGGAAGTTGGGAAGGCTGAAATTTTTCTTACTGCGTATAGTTCGATATAATGTCTGCATAGGACTACTGTGTTTTTGTTTGGAAAAGTATGTAAAGAGGTGGTCGCTAACATTGTCAGGGAGTACACCTGTTTTATATGCAAGGGGATTGTTATTTACAAGTATCCAATCAAGAATACTCTGCTTCTTGGTAGGTTTATGTATTCTTGTAGGGGAATTTATGATTTGTTGGAATGTGTAGAGGTTTATAAGAGAGGTGGGTTTAGTGGAACAGCAGGAGTTCCAATCAATATTGAGATCACCTAAAAGGCCAGTTTCCTGTGGGATGGTAGAAGAGAGCCAGCTAAGGATATTTTCAAGTGTATTTATATTTTTTCCGGGAGGGATGTAGCTTTGTTCTTATTAATTTGAAGTTTGGAGCAAAGGAGTTCAGCATTTGTAGGGGAGGGAGGTTGGGAGTCTATCAGGACAATTTGTAATTCGGATTTATAAAGTATGGCAACTCCCCCACCTTTTTTTGTTTGGGTGATCGAGTCTTAAGATACTGTAACCAGGTGGGGTAATTTCATTGTCTTTGATTGCTAGTTTAAGCCAGGTTTCAGTTAGGCAGAGGATGTCAAATGAGTAGAGGTCAATTAGGACATGGAGCTGGGTGATTTTATTAATTATACTATGAATAAATGAGTAGAGGTCAATTAGGGCATGGAGCTGGGTGATTTTATTAATTATACTATGAATATTTAGGTGAGCAACTGAAAGTGAGTTGGGAGAAAAGGGGGATTTCATGGAGTTAATATTTTGGTCAGTGAGGGTAAGTGGAAAGGAGTTGTTAGGGCCAGGATTAGGATGCATGTCCCCATGAACTAGTACGAGCAAGAGAGGGGAGGGAAGTATTTGTGTGTATTTTGAGTAGGTGAGGTAGAGCTTTCTGTTTTTGTAATATTTGTTGTGGTTAATTCTGTGAAATTGGGGAGGATATGGGGATGATGATGGCAGGGTAGGATATGGTACTGTGGTTGGGAGGAGAGTAGGGTTAGTTTGCTTTGATAATGTAAGGGACTCTGTCAAACTTAGGTTTTCATAGTAGGTAAGGGTGTAAGATATAACAAGGAAATTTAGGAATGTGAGTGAGCACAGTATGTTAAGGTAAATTGAAGTATTAGGTTTCATAGTGCTGGAAGGAGTAAAATAGGTGTGGTGTTTGGGGGGAGTGTTGAGGGGGGAGGTGTGGTAGGTGCTAGGTAGGTTTGGAAGTGTGAAATGAGTAAGTAGTGTGATAGGTGGTAAGATACTAGGGGGTGTGGCAAGGCAACTATAAGGTTGGGGACACAGGGGGTGGGAATTGGGGGTAGGGTAGGGGAGCGAAGTGAGCCCGCAAGGTGAACGGAGCGGGTAGAGCCACTGAGGGAGTGGACCCAAGGGAAACAACCAGAGGAGATATGAAAGGTAAGGTTAGTTTGGATGAGAGTAGGTGGAAGGTGAGAGCCTTGAAAGTAGTGAAATAAGCAGGGTAGATAGATGAGAAAGTTCAGTACAGGTATAAGGGAAAAGTTGAGCTACAGTACAACAGGTTGAGTCAGTCTTTGAGCCTGAAGAGTGGAAAAGGTAGTCAGTGGGATAGCTTCTAGGAGAAAAATGCCACCTGGTGGCAAGATGCAATACATCAAGCTAAAGGTTTTGTTAGGGAGGTAGCAGGTCATAAGTTATATAAAGTTGCTTGGAGGAAAAGACAAGCATCATAAAAAATACCACTTCTTTAGAATAATCTTCCTCCAAACACAAAGCTAAGTACTTCCATTCTCTATTCAAACGTAATCTGAATGAATGGACGGAAAACTGTAAATTCACCCCTAACACCCATGTCCCTTATAGACAGGAGTAACAAATGTTCTGCTGGCTCTAGGTTATTCTTGCTTAAAATTACAAGGGCTAAAAATTTCAGAGGAAAGCAGCGCTAGGCTTCTACAAATCTGCATGGATTGATAGGACTAGTAGACATGAACTTACTAGGCTATTAGTTGCAATTAATATATGTAATGACAAATTTTCAGTCAGTTGGTCTCAATATTTAGGGTCTGAGAAATCCAAGTCCCAACATATTAAATGGTTACCTGTAATGCATCAGTAGCTCAATGAGAGAAGATAAAGTAACAGAATGAAGGCATCCTAGATTAGATGCTTGTACCTTCTCCTGATCACATCAAACCAGTAAGCGTAGTGTATGATTCCTATGACCAGTACCCCTAGTCTGTTATTTGGTTTCACTCTAAGCTAAAGAACACTACACAATAAACACTATCTGAGAACCAGTCAAACTCAGTAGCCTATGCAAAAGGGTAATGGAACTCCAGTTTTGCTGTTAATTACTTTAACAGTGACTTTCTACATAAACTAGTTTTGTACATAAAAATGGACAAGGACAAAATGTATTCCTTGGATCACTCCTGATAAAAAAACTGCTGCATTTAAGGGAGATCATGCATGGTAGATCAGCAGTCAGAGTAAGATAAATGTACTAAATAGTACATACAAATATCCGAAGGGGAAGAAGGTTGCAGCGCTTTTTGTTTTTAGTAAAAAGCAGTTCCTTTTACAGGAAGCCAACAACATGAATAACCTGCAAAATTTCTCAGCTCACATCTCAAACCTGCTATGGCCAGCAGGCAGACCGCTTTGGCAAACAGATTACCAAATGTCACCATGGAGGAAGTAGCTAATGCCTTTAGTGACCACTAATACAACTCTACCAAAAATACTGCATTAAGCACAAGTGTAAGTTAACCCAAAAGTATAATTTGTTTCAGTACTGTTGTCCTTAGAAATTGGAAGATCATCCATAAAGTAAAGCCAGACTCTGTGGCATCCAAACATTTCCAGTCTGAATACCTAAAAGCTACATAAAGAGCCACAGACTTTGTAATCTAATGCATTAGAAACTGCTCCACAAATGAGACCTGTGTACCAACACCTTCACTGCGGTCTGTCTGTGTAAATAATGCTGGGCTACTGAGCTGTCAAACTACAATCATATTCCCCTATCACTCTTAGCTGAAGTGCAAACATTGCTTCCATATGCACTTACAATGTAATTATAACACATGTAAACTATTCCAGGATTAATAGGAGTTTCAAGGCTATTTTAGTCTAATGACCATGCAAGCTTTGCTGATACACATCCATCCAGTCACCCAGGTTTAATGTGCTGGAAGATTTGAATCCTTTTACAAAGGCACAGCACTGATTATTTATGACCTACTTTGGTCTCAGATACAGAATTACACTGTTTAACCTGCAGAGGAAGTTATTCCAGGAAGGGGGATGTGCTTGGTGATGAAGCTCTCGCTCCATCATGGTCTGGTTACCTGCTAATAAAGGTTTAGGTCTCTCATTCTAGTGTTAGCTGAACTGTTTGCCTTAGTGGGATATAGGTATTCAGTGATCACCAGATCTCTAATGGCATGTTAAGAGAGGCACAGATTACCCCCTCGGGAGTCTATGAGACACACAGTACAGTGACAAAGCTTTCAATCTCTGTCAACATCAAAAATTCTTAAGACCACAGACCATTTTTAATAGAAACTTATGGGGCTTTTCAGGTTTGTTGATATGTTGTGCGAGATGTGTACCAAATGGAGTGCTATACCCTATAATGGGTTTGGTCAGTGCTGAACAGACAGAGACATCACCATCATCATCCTTGGCTGTAACTACAATAACACATATGACGGTCAAAGGAGAACTGTCGCGGTAAGTGTCCACGTTCCTGACTATCTTTTCATTTTGTAAGAATATTTGGAGTATAAATGTATACTGTGGGTACCTTTGTTTTCTGAAAAAGAACAAAACTACACTTTTTTAGCATTCATTTTAAGCTAATTGTCCATACAGCAGGTATCAACTAAGATAAGCTTCTGAAAGATGCAGGTATCCCCAAAGGAATTTTAATAAATTATATACAGTTTGTAGTAGACTCCAGATTTGGTTAAGCAGAGGTCCTGGCCATAATTTTTGAGATCACATAAACAGATGCCAAAAAAGGAGATGGACCACCACAGACCACTGTGGGACTACACTGGTTACTGTAACATTACCTGAAGAGGCACCTGCCACATGAAGTATGTGGGCTCTGTCTTTCATCCAATTCATCTCAACATATAAGGATCTATGTTTAAGGATGACAGTTGCCTTACACTTATGACATGAGGTATGGTATTGAATGCTTTGACCAGATCAAGATAAGGTACGTGAACAGCATAACCACAGTTGACAGCTTGTGTAACACTGTCAAAAAAATAAACAAGGTTCAACAGCCATAATCTCCCCGCTTAATGAAGCCAAATTTTTGGGTCAAGCTTAATGAGATTTTTAATATCATAAATCAATGAGATTGGTCGTGGCATGCTCCATAACTTTGGCATCAGACTCATAAGGCTTACTGGTCTAAAATTCCTAGTGTCATTGGCAGAGTCACCCTTGTGGAGGGGAATCACCCCAGCAATGCACCAGATTATGGGTACATAGCATGTGGCTAATCTTAGGTTTAATAATTTACAGGGAGGTTCAATGAGAACCTGTTTGATGCTATCTAATAAGCATTCAGGTATGTTATTAGGACCCAACGAAGAAGTGTTTTCGATTTCAGATAACACCATAAGAGCATGTTC
Source organism: Protopterus annectens (assembly GCF_019279795.1). Taxonomy (NCBI): domain Eukaryota; kingdom Metazoa; phylum Chordata; order Ceratodontiformes; family Protopteridae; genus Protopterus; species Protopterus annectens. Next base: position 49,696,970 of record NC_056733.1, read on the forward strand.
TTTAGCAATGATGGCAGTGTACGGGAATCTAGGATGAGTGGTACTGAAACTGTTGGTCTAGGAGTAAAGTCTGTAGAAAACTTGTTGCTTGCAGGTCCCATTAACTCATTAATATCTATATGGTATGGGATGTCACATCTCTAGCAGCCTACACACATCTTACATTCCAGAGCATTTTTTTGAAAAATAAACTTAAAAAGCATAAGATAAACAACTGTAATTGTTTTATGATAAAAGCTGTAACAACTGTACAAATAGCAATGTTAAACAGTAAGTATTCTTTACAGTGACACTAGCTCGTGCATTCAGTCTTTTCCATAAATACAACGGTACAACCCCCAAATTATATTTTTGTAAACTTTAATACGCACTCATATCTTGAAAATTGCACAGCCTAGAAATACATTGTACTAACATGTTTGTTAGCCAGACATAAGCTATCACATGACAAGAAATTCCTCTCCAAGTGCATGTTTGAGTAATTTACAGAAATAAGAAAACATGCTTGATCGTATAATTAGCAAAAGAAATCCAACCAACACAAGCAACAACCCCTTTTCCCCATTTTTACACATGGGGTCAGGTGTCACACTGTGACAATCACCTAGAGCCAGGATTTACATCACCGGATGGCTAGCCCTGCTGCAGTAATTCTTCCACATCACACACTTGCATGCACACTCACACCTATAGTTAATTTAGTGTCCAACCTGCCTACTACATGTATTTTTAATGTGGGAGGAAACCAGAGCACCAGGAGGAAACCCACGCAAACACAGGGAGGACATGCAGACTCCACACAGAAGGCCCCCAGCCAGAATCAAACTGGGGAACCTCTTGCTACGAGTCAAGAATGCTATCCCCTGTGCCACCCATAATACTGGATCTCTCTCAAGATATGCAACTTATTCTTTTACTTATTTATTTTACATTTGTTTACTGCAAAGTCTGACTGGACACGTGCCCTTTTTCAGCAGAGGCCTGGGTAGAAAAGCTCCAAAAATAACAAAGACATACTAATTAAAAGCTAAAAATGAACAATGACATACATTGTAAAAGCTAAAAATGACCAATAATAAAAGGAAATTATAATGGCATACAACTTCAACAATAGTATAAACAGGGCATTACAGTACTTCAAAGGCTACAATATCAACATGAGATATGGGAGTATTTACTGACAGATAAAGAGGAAGGGAAGTTATAACAGAAATGAGATAAGTAAATGTAGTACACTAGTACTGAGGAGATGGGTTAGATAAAGAGAAGGGAAGTAATAATAGAAATGAGATAAGCAAATGTAGTACACTAGTACTGAGGAGATGGGTTAAGTATACAGAACAGAGTTATCCAGGAGGGTTACAAGGGCAAAGCCAGGAGTTTACTAAGTGAGTAGTGAGAAGTTTTTTGAATTGTACTATGGAGTCAGAGGAAATAGAGTCCGGCAGTTTATTCCATATTTTAGGAATGATGTATGAGAAGAGAGATTCACTGGCAGTGTTGATAGCTTTAGTGGTTTCTAAACGAAGTTGTCAGTGGAACGGAGAGCTCTAGGAGGTGTATGATTGTATTAGGATGTTTGAGAGCAGGAATTTTATCAGGTTGATGCAAGAGTTTGTGGGTAAAGGTTAGTTGTTTATATAGTGCAACAGGTGAGGGAGTTCTAGCCAGTTTAGCATCTTAAGAGAAGTGCAGTGATGTCACCTGTGTGTGGCATTAGTAGCGAACTTGGCAATTTTGTTGTAACATGTTCTCAGCTTCGTAAGATCAATTTTTAAGGAGGTTGGTCAGTACAGGGGAATATGGAGGTTGGTTGGTCAGTACAGGGGAGGCATGCAAGACAGTTGACAGGAAGTGTGTAGGGCAATGATAGCTTTTGTAGAACTAGTTAAAAACTGTTTCTGTAAGGGACACCTATTTTTTTGTGAACCTTTTTAATAGTTTGGGCAATATGAATGTCAAATTTCAGAATGCTGTCAATTTTGACCCCAGCAGTTTAGTATGTAATTACTGGGGTGATAATAGTTTTGTTTTTAGACTCTATGTTGAAAGTTGGGAGAGCAGAGGGAGTTCTAGAGGGATAAAAAGAGAAGCAGCTTTGTTTTATTGGGGTTTAAGATAAGTGGGAGGTTGGTAAGCCATGTTTCTGCTGACAGAAAAAAAAGAGTCTTGTTTTATGGTGTAGAGGTCTTGTAGGGAGGAGGTTGTACATATTAGTGTAGAGTCATCTCCATATTGTATCACACAAGCATGAAGAGTATAGGTGTGGAGTTGATTGATAAAGAGGGAGAAAAGCAGGGGTCCAAGGATGGAGCCTTGAGGGACCCCTAAAGCAACAGTCAGGAGACTGGAGAGGTGGTGTTGCCACAGTACGGCCTGCTGATGCCCTGATAGGTAATTTTGGAACCAGGTGATAGAGCCGTTATTAAGGTTTAGGGAGAAGAGAATCTTGATCAGCGTATGGTAATTAACCAGATCAAAGGCTTTGGATAAGTCTTAAAATATGGCAGATACAAAATGTCCTTGATTTCTATACTGGTTGACTAGGTTAGTAATGGAGAGTAGGGCTGTAGTGGTACTAGGATGGGAGCAAACACCGTGTTGTGATTTTGATAGCAGTTTGTGGGTGTGAAAGTAGTCCACGAGTTGGGTGTGGATGATTTTTGATAAGGGTGATAAGATGGCAATTGGACGTTAGTTACAGAGTTCTTTGAATTGCCTCCTTTGTGTAGAGGTATTATGTGGGATATCTTCCAGATGGCAGGTACTGTGCTCTCAGGCATAGATCTATTAATGAGTAATGCTACTGGGTCAGCTATCTCTTCGGCTGCAATTTGTAGAAATTCAGTTGGCAGATTATCTGCAGCTAGAGTGGTAGGTTTGAGTTTATGCAATAGTTTTTTTATGGTATCTACAGACACTGGTTGCAAAGTAAATTGGTTGGAGTTATTTTGGGAGTAGCTGCTAAGTTGTGATGCTACTGGTGCAAAGTTGTTGATGTTTTAAGAATTACAAGAGCCAAGATGGTTTCTGTAAAGTATTTATTAAATTGGGTAGCTATACCATCAGAACTGTTGTGGGGATAGTTGTTTTGCCTGGTGGTAGTATATTATTAACGGTTTACCTTCATGTGTGCATATTGCACATGGGCGAACAGCAATTGTGCGAAAAGCTGTTCGCAAAGTTTGCAAATGCCAAAACGGAAAAAAGGTTTGAATGTGCATTGAGCGAATGAACAGTGACATTCGCTCATTGCACATTCGACATTGTAGGGCGGATTGCACTATAGTGGGGATTGGAAAATGGTCCTTTTCCCCACTGTAGTGCGATCTCAGAGTTAGAATATTAAGTAGGGGGGTGTGCAGGGGGGCTTGCTCCCCTCTTTTTACACTTCTGTTTTTTCTTTTGATATTTATGTTCGAAAATCAGCGAATCTGCTTTTCAATTTGCTGATTTTTGAACATATGTAATCGTCGCTGTTCTGACTTTCGTGGTTAAGATTTGCTCATATGAGCAATCGCACCACTGTGATTCAGGTTTATAAAAGTAAACCTTATTAACTGCAGCCCAGAACCTTTGGGAGTTATTGTGATGTTTTACTTGAATATTATGGTAGTAATTGATTTTGTCTTGTTTTACAAGTTTCTTAGCTTTATTACGAAGTTCAAGGAATGTAATTTTTGTATTTTGGGTTTTGTATTTGTGGTGTTGTTCCAAGGCCTTGTCTCTGGCTTTGAGTAGGGATCTGCATTCCTTACTTAGCCAGGGTGCATTACTGGCTTTCACTCTGATGGTTCTGGGGGGAGCTGGCAATTTACAGCGTCTAAAAAAGTAGTATTAAAGGAGTTAACAGCATCATCTAGTGGCAACTGTTTTGAGAAAGTCCCAGTTACAACTTTTTAGGGCAGTGATGACTGTATGTGGGTTAAAAGTCTGTTTTGCTTCTGATTGTGCGGTATATGGTTTGGCTGTTGAGGTGGGTACGGTTACGGATAAAAAAAAGTTGGAAGTTGGTCACTCAGGCTGTCAGGAAGATGGCCCGTCTGTGATGACAGGGAGGGGTTGTTAACCAAAATCCAGTTGAGGATAAACTGATACTTGGAAGATTTGTCAGCTTTTGTGGGGGATGATATCAACTGGATAAATCCATGTAGGTTAATGTGTGAGTTTAGATTAAGAGAGGAACATTCTAGCCACTCAGTATTAAAGTCACCCAACAGGATTGTTTCCTGTGGGAGGGAATGAGAGACCCAGTGTGGGAGGGAATGAGAGACCCAGTGTAGTACGTTTTCTACTATGCTGATATTGTTTCCTGGTGGGATATAACTGCCAATGATGTTAATGTGTTTTAGTTTGGTCAAGAGTAGTTCTGCATTTCCAAAGTCAGGAATGTCAACTTCAATATGGTCTAATGTTAGGTGATCAATAGGATAGCTACCCCCCCAGCCCTTTTTGGTTGCCTTGTCTTTACGTATTATATTGTATCCTGGATGTATAATTTCATTGTTGTTATTGGTGGGTTTAAGCCAAGTCTCGGTTAATATAACAATATCAGGAACAGAGGGAGAGTAAGGCATGCAGGTCATGAACTTTATTTCTAATACTCCATGCATTCATATTAAGGAGGAAAAGTGAAGATTTTGTTTTTTTCTATGAAGTTGAGAGTAGTTGTATGTTGTAGGGCTGCTAGATGTATTGAGTGTGGGGAATGGCCCAGGGTTGGGATGCATGTCTCCAGACTGGTTTAGTTTCATTAAGAGGTATAACAGCAGTTTTGTGAACTTATATTGTAGGTTGGCATGTTTTTGACAGGTGTAAGCTATGTTTGGTGGGGGTTGGAATTTGTTGGCGTGGTAGTCTAAATGGTTGGAACTGAAGAGGCCTGGAGCTATGGAACAGTTTGTTTTTTTCTGGGAGGTATAGTGAGGAGGATTGCTGGCTAATGGTAGTAGGGAATTATATGTAGTGAGGGAGAAAAAAAGTAAAAGCAATGCAGTGGTGATGATGTGCAGGGTAGTAAGTTGTAAGTGTTTCCTATAAAGGTCAAGCATTTTGCTAGTAAAACTAGGATACCTTTGAGGCTAGCAAATGCAATGGGATGGTATTAGAATTTGTTAGATATACAATAACTGAGGTGTTAATTAGTGAAATAATAATTAGTAAAGGAAAAGGATTGCTGAAGAGTCTTATAATGCAAATATCGACAGTTTTTTCAACAATATCCAAGGTTTCACTTAATGGCATGCAACAATCTGTAAGTCACTCGGTTTTTGAAATATTAAGTACATATGGAAATATTGCTTATTTTAATTACGAGCAAACAACTTGCAATATTTCCAGTACAATGTGATATAAACCAGCACTGACAGTGAATTATCATGTCTTCTACATTAGTGTTTCATACCTTAGATCTCAATGTGTAGGTATCTCAGTTATGAAAATATGAACATAAATTTTAAAACATGAAGTGGCAAACCAAGATTAATTTTTCCACTGCATGACATCCTACACTAACAATATTAGTGTCACTGTGTTAATTCCTTGCCCTTTCTAATACTGCCTATTTTTAGCAGGCAAGTCACTTTAGGCTTAAGTGAGAAGTTCAAAGCAATGTTGAGTGCTTTTCCTTTGTTGTCTAACATTGCTAAAGAAAGATTTGTGGTCTTCCATTGCTACAGAAATTAATTTCCATTTGTGGGTTGCTTTACTGGTCCTTTTAGTGCTTTTCATTTTTTAGAAATATATTTATGATATCCTGATTCTTACGTCTTACTTTACTGTACACTTTATGGAGTACATTGTACCATTACTCAACAAGGCTCACAGCCTGTTATGATACTGCGTCCGTTTGAACTACATCCAGCTCAAGCTGAATTTGCGTAAACTCCTGGGAATTCCCTTCCTATACCTCTCAAAAGCATCTACTTACTATGAAGTATAATCATCTAACGTTTCACCATGAACAAAGCAGTCTATTCTTGCAATCTACTACTTAGTTAAGGTGCCATCTTAGTGGGTCTGTGCAAGTAGTCAGTTACAATGAGGTCATACTGCACTCAGAACATCAATGTTGGGATCCTGTCAAGATCTGTATTGAGATATCTACTGTTCAGATTATAGACACTATGCTGGAGCACCGGGGCTAGTATGAATTATTACAATTCATGTATGATTCACACTAATGTACACAACCATTAAAGAAGCAACAAACCACCTCAAAACTCAATAAAGCGTCAGTTTCAATGAAGTGCTACCAAAAGCAAAAACATGCCACTCATCTAGTACCACTGACTCATAGGTCCATCTACTACCACCGACTCACAGGTTCATACCAGGCTGTAGATCCATGGACAATTTGTAGCCTCGCCAACAATCCTACCCACTTATGACATGAATCAATACCACACTGTGACCTCATTTTAGCCCTTTTCCATATGGGCTACAGGGGCCAGAAGAGGACTGTATTTATGACAGCCCATGCAGTCATCCAGGATATGCTGACAAAGGTTATGGAGTTACTTTGTTTAATATGTAAGGGGAGACTATTTCATAAAGCAGGTATTCTCTGTGATAGATATCTACCCTGGCAACAAGTTCCAAGTATGTTTTGGCAGAAGCTTAAAAGTCTGTTGATAGGTCTTAACACTAGTATTACTTTTGTGGATGTGTCAGAGGTTACAAAGGACTAGATACTGGATATTTCAAGGTTTTGTAGGAAAGACAGAGATTGCCTCTCAATAGTCGTTAGGACATGGAAGAGAGTCAGGGTGCTCTAAGTCAGTCAAGGTAACTCAAGGAGGGCATGCCCTTGATTATTTGTTTGGTAAGGAAATACTGTGGTCTTTCAAGCTGGGTTACATGCCTAGCCAAGTGCATACGAAAGGGGGTATTACATTCTATTATTGGTCCAGTAAGGGCGGAGTAGTAGAGGGGGCAATCCCTCAAGTTTACAAAAAGGGGAAAAAAGCAAGCAAATGGTAACTCCTCAGTAGAAATCCTGAATACCAAATGGTTTTACTATTACTGTGAATTTAAAAAGGCAATCTACAAAAATACTATCCTCATGTGAAATCAAAAATGAGCAAAGTTTTATACAGGAAAACCTTTCCTACTGTTCAAGTATAGAGTACTACTGTCACATCACATCTTTTATCCAGCCTCATCTATGCATCAAGCATCCTTACAGCTCTTCCTTCCATTTAATTTACTAATCTAGAACAAAAGTAGAACTGCAATGGCAGACTTGCAGCAAACCTCCCAAGCTCATTCCACCATTGCATCTCCCTTCAAAAGCTACTATAGTTGAATTCAATCAGCACTTCATCTTAGGATAACTCCTAGCAGCCCATATTTTTACTAAACTTACAAGTGTCATGCCCTACAACTGTTAATAAATGGTACAAACTATCCTGTAGCATCCAATCCACATCATAGCACTTGGTATATTCCTTACAACTAAAGATCAAAATGGAGAGTACAAATCAGAGTCAGGCAGCTGAATTCTAACATGCAATTAGAAGAATTAGGACTTCTCTTAGCCTAGCTCCCCTTTATCTGATACCATCTTACTACTGCTGTAAACTGGATTTTCAGTCTAGCATGCCGATTATGGTTAACATCTCTTCGTACATTTGAAAATGGAGCAGTTGACTATATTAATTCAATCACATCTACAGAGCTGATCATGCTATTTATTGCTAAACTTCTGTAACATTATTGTTGTGGGTTGCCTTGTCTCATTTCAATTGCTAAACTCCTACAACATTATTTTTATGGGATGCCTTGTCTCACTTCAACCTACAGCACTTAGAAGGCAAACCACATAAAGCACTTGTGTTATAGGTTAAATTAACAGTGGTAATGAATTCACAGTATTCAGTGCTGCAATTAAGTGACTTAAGTGCCCAAAGATTACTTTAACTGAACATGCAAGGCAAAAAACTAATTTACATTGTTTAGCTAAAAAGATTCTCACATTTTAAGAGTTTTTTTTTTTTTTAATGCGAGCTCCAGGTAACTACAGTCTAGCCTTCTTCTTTCGGCTTTTCCCAGTTAGGGGTCGCCACAGCGGATCACCTGTCTGCTCATGATTGGCAGTAGAGTTTCACAGTGTCAAGTTGCCAGCCCGGCACCCAACCTTCCACGGAAGGCACACACCTGCCCTCACTCATGCCTAGGGCCAACTTTAGAGTGTCCAATCCACCTACAGCATGTCTTTGGGATGTTGGAGGAAACTGGAGCACCCAGAGGTAACCCACGCGACCACAGGAAGGACATGCAGACTCCACACAGAAGGCACCCCAGATGAGGATCGAACTGGACAGCCTCTTGCTCTGAGGCAACAATGCTAACCAACTACAGTCTAGTCTTCTATACCTCATCAATGGACTGACAGAAGGAATTAATGAATGAACTAGTTATATATCCTTGCAAAGTCAGTGCTAAGGGGACCAACCTGCTAATACCAATTATAGGATCAAAGGAAATATAAGACAACTGTGTCACATGGCCAATTGACAGTACCAACCCTTAGATTACACACCCCTCTGTCATGGAGGGCTAGGGATGTGAATTTGTGAGTACCCATCAATTTTCCAGGTCCTGGTTGAAGGAAAATGTAATCACATTACTTGACTGGCATGGAGGGTTTGTTCCATACACAGGGATGTACTATGTGATGACCTTCTCTCTCTCCAACATAATGTTGTATATCTGCTGGGTGTGGTAAATATTTACATCCTGGTTCTGCTAACAGTGGTGCTATTTGGCAGACTACGGATTTTAGGCCAGAAATCTGATTGGTTGGGAACCCCAGGGTCTTTCCAGCTGTTTGATATATCGACTGAGGTACATCCAGAATGTTTTTTTTTTCCAACTCAGCACTTTACCTAATCAATGCTAAATATAATGAAACAGTGACCTCTTTAGATCCGAATAATATTCCTTTGGTAATTAGTTGCATTTAGTAGAAGGACTTTCAGATCATATAATGATCAAGGAGAGAGTTATTAACATATTCCAATAACGGTCTCATTTTGAACTGGGGTGTTTATTCTGTATGCTTACAGAAAGGGCCGTCTACCAAACTATATTGCATTTTTTTTGCAATTAATTTGATCCCATTTTTAGCACACCAGGTACTTTATGATTGGTAGTGCTTGCTAAAGAATTTAGATGCCAGAGCGGAACTTGACAATAACTTTCAGTTTGTAGTCATCTGCAAACTTTATTAGCTAGAGGTCTTGGTTCATTGTCTGGCGATCAAAAAAGTAAATGTCAAACAGAAAGGGTCTCAACAACTCAGTCCTGAAATATGCCACTAGTCACGTACATACTCTTCCCATGAGACACTTATCATCCAGGCTGTGCCAGATCTTTTAGCTAATTTGTTGTCTATCTTACCACACTGAGATCTAATTTTAATGCATTAGATTTGCTTACTATGCTAGCATAGGGATGGTGTAAAATGTCTTGGCCAGGTCAAGGAATGCCATGTGGACAGCATGACCACTGTCAACAGCCTGAGTTACCCTATCGAAGAACATAACTAAACACATTAGACAGGAACTACCTTTGACAAAGCCAAACTGCTGCAGGTCTAGTGTGATCAGATTTTTAGTTAATCAGGTTGCTTATAATGTGTGCTATGGCTTTGCAAACAAGACTCATCAAGCAGATGAGCCTATGCCAAACCTCAGGAAAAAATGCCTGTGGCTAAGACCTCAAATTAAACACTTTACGGAGTTGCTATGTAAGGGATTGATTAGTTCTGTTTAACAGCCATATTTTATCAGGTCCCATGTAGGAAGTACTTTTGGTGTTTATTAAGCAACATGTACTGAAGGTACTTTCAAAAAGGAGGGGGTTGAGAGACACAGGGATAGATGAACTTTGAATGGCAATCTCTGTAACAAAATTCACATTGAATTTGTTTACTAGTAAGCTGGCAATATCTAGTGGATAAAAAATGGGTGTTATTTCTAAGCTTCCTGATGTAACTAAGGACGGATCTGCAATTGTCATTTGCTTCAAATGCTAATCCAAGCTCAGGAGCTGCCTTAGTAGACCCAACAGTGTTTTTCAACTTTTTAGAAATGTTTCTGATATTATTCTTGATATGAAGTTTTATCTGTACAGTATACTTTGTGGGTCACTTTAAGGAGTTTTCTTTCTTTTATTAGTAGAGTTTATTTACATTGGTGAACTACCAGGGTGGTTTGTTTCTGAATTTTCAATCACGTTTACCTCTGGTAATGACAGCCAGTTCCATGCATTTATCCAGGTGGCTGCATAACTCCTCTGTGAAGCTACAGGTTGTGTTAACATTGGGGCTGCTACTGCTGCTACACATGAATTTTAAAACTTTATCATAGAATATGGATGAGGTTGGTATATATGAAATCCTTGAATTCCAAGATACTGATTTCAGGAGAGTTACACATTTTTAAAAGGTAAAAGTCAATAGTTTACAGTCCAACCTAACAAGCAAAGGATATATTATGGTAGTAGTGAATGAAGAAAATCATATTTGTAAGAACCAGGTCTATTGTATTATGCCCCCTACCAAGTTTGTTAATCTGGGTAGGGGAAGTTTTTTGTGCATATTCTCCATCTGAAATACAGGTCTTCCAGTTTGCTAAAGGGTAGTTAACGTCTCCCCAAATAACGGAGTTCTTGTTTAAGGGGAGTTCACCAACTATATTCGGGAACCTTACACAATTTTCTGTGGACATACACAATGTCCTGTAACAAACTAGGAGTGGATAGCTGGTCCTGTATACTGGGATTTGGAATTTAATAAGTTAAGTAGACTCTGATCTGTCTGGAGGTGATATGATCCCAACAAAGTTGCCATATGGTCTGAAGGCATAGTAGACAAAACCCAGGTATGGAGGGTAAAGGAGAGCTTCAAGGGCAGGTAGTTTCCTACTGAGACTTTTGGCATTAAGCACAGCCGTATTAATGGGATCCAATATTTGCTTGGATATATATCCATTACCTGGACTCTGCCTAAAAAAAAGCTCTATACTGGCAGCAAAGGCTTTAGGTCAGTAAGCAGAAGCCTTGCAATGAGAGGTGCAAGCCATAGTTTGTGAAGCAAATAGGACTGTTGAGCATCTCCTCCCACGCTGACACATACCTGTTCCCCCTGTAATAACACCAACTATTCTGTAAATTGTTGGCGCCGATTACCTTTTCTTTATACCTATACATTCTTGGTGATGGAAGAATTACACTCAGGACCAGTGTCTTGAATGCATTTGTAATATTCATAGAGAGTTGTGACACATCTATCTGCATACTTGTCATGGCTTTGCAACCAATGTCATTCACCTAGCACATGGACAACCACCATGATGTAGTCTTTATTTGTCAGATGAAAGGGACTTAATGGCCCTTAAGATACTGGAGATCCTGGTAACAGGAAGACAATTCACTGTCTTCCTGTCTTTGTCCAGTCTAGGGAGTAGAGAATCTGTGTGCCTAACTATAAAGTTACAAATCACAAGAATATTTTTATTTGTAAAGAAATCTTGTGTAATGGATTTCAGATGCTCTAACTCTTGGTGACTCCTTGTTGAAGGAGGGTATGAAGGTGATGTGGTGTTAGACACTTAAGGAGGCATAGTCTTTGTGGTTCTATGATATTTTGGCCAAGATTTTTAAAGTCTGCAAGTAGAATGTGTGCATGTTGCCCACACTTCCCATTTTTTGAGAGAGTAAGGCCTCCAAATTTGTTATATAGCTGCATATCTCACAAACAGAATTATCAGTGATGAACAGTAGATAATTATTCGTAAACATAAGGCAGTTACTACACTTTCTGAGGATACCAAATGAGGTCAGGTTTACAGATATGAGTAATGAACATACTCGCTTATTGACAAACTTCTTCATGGTGTAAATATTGTGTAAAGAATGCTTACTGGACTTCTTGCACACTATACAACTTGTCAAGACCAGAGTATTTAACTGAACAAAAATTTAGTGATCTTTTACCATCTTACCACACATCTTGCTTCAAGATTTGAACCTTTGCATTCAATTTTATATTAAGTCAAAATGTAATCTGAGTGAAGTTTCTGTGCATTAGACCTTGAATTTGGAAAACTGTCTAGCTGGAGCTTTCCTTTATTGGCCTCCACTTGGGGATCCAGTGTCTGTCTGCCTGGGATGACATGCTTGACAAGCCACGCTGCTTCGCAAGGGACGGCTTGCACCTGTCACCCCTGGGATTCCGGATATTGGCTAAGGCTCTTGCCACCCCCATAGTGCCTTTTTTAGGCAAGGCTCAAATTCTAAACCTACCACCCTAGAAAACAAAAATGGGAAGAAATTGAGGGTAATGCTGCTCAATGCCAGAAGTCTAAATCTCAAAATGCACGCACTCGAGGCCCTTCTCAGTATGGAGAACATCGATGTCTGTGCTGTAACTGAAACCTGGTTCAAGGCTCCTGAGAGCACCCCGGCACTATTAGGTTTTACCTCATATCATGCGTTCCGCCCCAAAACCCGGACCACTCCACAAAAGGAGGGTGTATCCATATTCATAAAGGATACTCACACCTCCAGGTTGGTGGCAATGCATGAAGCTTGAAACCATCCAGGTGCAACTAACAATAGGCAAAACTGCTCTACAAATTGTAGCATGCTACAGGCCACCCTCTCAAACTCAGGAACCCCACACAGCCTTCCTGAAGACACTGGAGGGTATAAATGTATCTCCAAACACCATCATATTGGGTGACTTCAACTACCGAATATAGACTGGGAACATTACTCAAGCCCTAACTTTCTAGCCCAACGGTTCCTGGAGTTCATAAATTCAAATGCCATGGAACAGCTAGTCACTGTTCCCACGAGAGGAGAAAATATACTAGATCTCATTGTCACAAACATGGGGACAAAATGCTCCACACGGAAGTATATCCCTCATTGGTGAGATCTGATCATAAACTAATCTCACTGGAAATCCACATCCCGCCCCACCCCAAACAAAAGACCATAGTGAAGAACTTCTCTAAAGCAAACTTCACACTACTCAAGACTGGTGTGGTATCCTTCAAGGCCCCTGAGTCAGAGGAAACCACAACCCAAGCTATGGAAGCCCTTAGAAATGCCTTCTATGAACAACTCCAGGACTGCATGGATCAGGCAATCCCAAATAAAACCAAGACTCTTTCCACAAAGGGCAAACGTCCAGTCTGGTGGACCCCAGCCATTAACAAACTTTACAATAAGAGGAGAAAGCTATTACATGATAGAACAAAATCCATAAAAGGGAAGTCACCCCTGATCATTATTAGTAAAAAAATACGAGCACTCATAAAATCAACTAAGGCCAATTTTGAGAGAAAATTGCCATGGATTCAAAGGACAATCATAAGGCCTTTTTCAGCTATGTTAGGAACCTGGGTGGAAACTCACAGATATGCTCAGAATTAGTCCAAAATGATACAAAAATCACTGAACCCACAGACATTGCCAACATACTGGCAGACAGGTTCAGTGCAAACTTCACCCCCTCTCTCCCCCCCTCAAGGAGAGATAACTATCCCAGCCGAGTGTAGCCTCCCGGACATCTCAAATGCGCAGGTGAAAGCTGCTCTCTCTAAAGCTAAAAACACAGCATCAATGGGACCGGATGGTGTCCCCGGCTGTGTGCTATGAGCTAAATGAGGAATTAAACCCGCACATAAGGCTGCTGTTGAATCTCAGCCTTACCGCAGGATACGTGCCCAAGGAGTGGCGTACGTCAACTGTGGTCCCACTCCACAAAGGTGGCCTCTACGGACCCTGGTAATTACCCCCATAAGCTTAACAAGTCTAGTCTGCAAAGCTATGGAGAGGATCATAATGGAGCTCATAAACAAAGATATAGGGGACTTGCAGACATTGGACCCGACCCAGTTTGGCTTTGTCAAGGGAAGATCATGCCTTTTGAACTTGGTCGACTTCTTGAAATAGTCACCAAGGCCATTGATGAGGAAAGGCAGTCCATACAGCCTACCTTGACCTTGCAAAGGCTTTCGACACAATACCCCACTCGGGTATTGTAGAAAAACTTACCAGCTTAAATGTAAACCCATATGTCACAAGATGGGTTGCAAACTGGCTTAAGGACAGAACCCACAGGGTTAGAGTTGCTGGCGCTGTGTCAGACTCCAAGCCGGTCACAAGTGGTGTCCCACAGGGCTCGGTCCTTGGCCCCTATTGTTTGGCATCTACTTCTCAGAAGTACAGGCCAACATGGGAGGACTTTGGCTGACAAAGTTTGCAGATGACTGCAAACTGGGCGCCATAGTGGAAAGTGCATCGGACACGGATATCCTTCAGAAGGGACTCACGGAAACAGATAGCTGGTGCCAGAGCCATGGCCTGAAGTTAAACGCCAAAAAATGTATAGTCATACCCTTCGGGAAAAACAAGGTAACCCCAAGCTACCATATAGGTGGCAATCCACTAAGCACAGAAGAGGTTATCAGGGACCTGGGGACCCAGGTTGACAGTGGCCTTTCTTTTGACACTCACATTGCTAAAGTGGTTAGAAAGACCTTCTACATTGCCCACCTGATCATGAAGGGATTCACATCCAGATCTAGTGAGGTCATTGTTCCCCTGTACTCTTCACTTATCAGACCAATGATCGAGTACAATGCCCCATTCGGGATGTATCTCACCCGACATCTGCAGCAATTGGAGAGACCCCAAAAGTTCCTCACCAAAAGGATAAAGGGACTCCAAAATCTGTCATATGCTGCCAGATTGAAGAAACTCCAGCTCTATTCAGTCGCATACCGTCTGCTCAGAGGTGACATGTGCCTGACATACAAGGCCATGTCCAACCCGGAATTAATGGACATGCTCCACCTCAAAAATCCAAATCCACCAAAACCACTAGAGCAAGCGACTTAAACCTTAGCACGGATATAAATAGGACGTGCTGGAGGGATAGATTTATCACTCAGAGACTCCTATGCTGTGGAATAAAATCCTGGTCCATGTGAGGCAGAGCACCTCGCTGACTCTGTTCAAGAGAAATCTAGACCTGTGGATGGGAGATCGTAGGTTTACCCCGGGAATCATCTCTGGGTCACTGCTGGACAGAGGCACAACAAACTAATGGGCACAGTATTTTTTCATATAAGGGGTGGCGTAAGCCACAATAATTTGGGCTAGGCTTATAAATGCCTTAGGGCAGATAGCCTAGTATAAACCTATGAACCTATGAACCTATAAAAGGAGGCAGAGACAGTGACCTTCCATTTTTCTGAAAGAAATTCTAGAACATCTGAAATGTACTGGAACAATCATAAGATTTTTATAGATTTTGTATTTAAGACCAAATCACTCACTCTTCAATTAACACTGTCAGTTTGCTTTATTCAGAGTTCTGCACTTAGAATCTGCTATAGCTTTGCATTGCACATAGACAATAATGCTTCAGTCGTGAGGGATTTGGGTACCCGGGTTGACAGCAACCTGACTTTTGACCACCATGTTGCCTCCATTGTATGGAAGGCTTTCTACATGGCCCACCTCATAAATAAGGGTATTTCATCCAAGAACAATGAGATCATAACATCCCTGTACTCCTCCCTTATCAGACCCATTATTGAGTACAATTCCCCCTTCGGCATGTACCTTGCCAAGCACATGCAGCAGTTGGAGAGACCAAAGAGGTTCCTGACCAGGAAAATCCAGGGTCTCAAACAGCTATCCTATACAGATGGGCTAAAAGCCCTGTCCCTCTACTCAGTCTCATACAGACTGCTCAGAGGTGATCTGTGTCTGACATACAAGGCCATTACAGATCCAGCCTTGATGGAGTTGATGCATATCCGTAAGAAACTCCACTCGCACAACCCGCCCACAAGGCTTTAATCTGGTCTGTGACATTAACAGAACTTGTCAGTGGGACAGGTCTGTGTCCTAAAGACTCCCCTGTCTGTGGAACAGGCTCCCTCTCCATGTCAAGCAGAGTACCTCTCAAGCCCTCTAAGAGGAACCTGAATGACTGGATGGGAAACAGAAAATATACCCCTGGGATCCCACCTGTGTCCCTGCTGGACAGTGGAAACAGGTACTGACTTTGAGGGAACATGGGATAAATTCTTGGCTAGGCTTATAAGGCCCTCCGGGCCAATAGCCTAGTATCATCCTATGAACCTATAAAAACAATTTATGCATGTATAATGTAAAAGCACATGGAATACACTGAACTAATAAGCCATAAACATTTATGAGTGTGTAAAAAAGCAATTTAAAATGGCATAAGGCACTGACAACAGAAATGACATAAGCAACCCAAGTCCGATAAAAAAAGAGCACTTGCAAGCAACAAAATGTACACTTACATGGTGCATACATTTTCCATCTTGTAGTAGAAATTATTCCTATTACAATTTTGCAAACAGAAGAGTGCCATCAAATTTGTAGAATCAGAGCAAATATTGTGTTCATAGGTAGGTACTAGGCTATCGGCCCAATGGCCTACGTAAGCCTAGCCAGCAAGGTTCTATAGCTTATGCCACCCAAGAAAATTATTTTCCTGTGCCACTGTCCAGCAGAGAGACAGAAGTGTATGACAAACATTCTTGCAGTGAGTTGGCTGCAACTACAGTAGACATCAAAGAATGGATCTTGAGGTATTAGTAGGAGAGAGAGAAAGTTGTAAGACAAAGTTGAGAGAGATTCTACTTAAAAGTACAGTTGTGTAAAATCTTACCATAACAGTAGATGTCCTTACCTTCACTGCTGCAGTATTCATTACAAATGGGATTCCCTGACATGAAGCACCCATGAAGTCCACCATCTGGCCAGTTTACTAAAGTCTACCATTGCTTTAAGGTACGCTGAATGTCACCTACACACTCCTTGCTTAACATAGGGCATAAATGTGACATTCAGGTGCACCATCCTCAGAACGGATTGCCCCAGGAAGGAAAAATAGACAAGGTGGACGGGGGTGGGGGTGGGGTGGGTGGAGTGAATACTGCAGCGGTGAAGGCAAGCACATAGTACAGTTGCATAAAATCTTACCGTAACGGAAGATGTCCTTGCCTTCACCGCTGCAGTATTCATTACAAATGGGAAAGTGCTAAAGCTCAAGAAGAAACCTGGAAGGGAGGAAGCAGAGACCTCCAAGAAGCCATGAAGAATGGCATCACCAAAACCAGCTCTAGCTCTGGATATACCATCCAACTGGTAATGTTTGGTAAAGATATGCACAGAAGTCCAGGTAGCAGCTTCAAGAATAGAATTAGTGTCTAAGCCTTTTAAAAAAGTAGCAGAAGAAGCCACAACTCTAGTAGAATCAGCCTTTACAGAAGAATGAAGGCTCCCGCCAAAGTGTAACAAAAGGAGATGGCCTTTAAAATCCAAGTGGAAATAGTTTGCTTGGAAACAGCCAAACCTAAAGACCTAGGATGAAAGGAAACAAACAAACAACTGGTCAGATTTTCGGATAGCTTTAGTTTTATCCAAATAAAATTTGAGCTGTATATGCACATCTAAGAAATGCAGCACCCTCTCACTGTCAGATTGCAGAGAGGGGAAAAAGTACGCAAATTAACAGACTGATTAAGAGACAACTCATTAACCACCTTGGGCATGAAAGAAGGACTGGTACATAAGGACACTATCAAAAAAAGTGGACAAGCCCTAAGGGCTTGCAACTCTGACATCCATCTGGCAGAAGTAAGCGCTAACAAAAGAACTGTCTTCCAAGAACAATGTTGCAAGGAAGCTGAAACAGCAGGCTCAAAAGGAGCCCAAGTCAAAAATTTCCATAGCGAAATTAAGATCCCACAGAGGAGGAACAGGCTTCCTGGGAGGTCTAATATTAAGGACGCCTTTAAGAAACTGCTTAGCCTCAAATCTAGAAGCTAGTGGGGCACTTAAAAGCATTCAAGCAGAAAGAGATGAGGATCTTAACAGAATAGGCCAAACCAGCATTGAGCAACTCACACAAATAAGACAAAACCAAAGGAACATCCACAGAAAGTGGGTCCAGATCACGAGAATGACACCAAATAGAAAACCACTTCCATTTAGACAAGTACGATTTCCTAGTAGTAGGTTTCCTGGCCTCCTGCAGGACTTACAGCACTTCCTCATAAAAAAAGAGTCTGTGAGGGATCAAAACCCTATCACCCAAAGTGTCAGCTGAAGTGTGGGCAGGTGGGGAGGGATGAAAGACCCCTTTGCCTTTCGTTAGGAGATCCACCCTGTGAGGTACCTGGTGATAAATGCCCTTGGCTAGATGCAGAAGTAGAGGGAACCAGTGCTGTTGTGGCCAAAAGGGAGTCACCAACAAGATTTTGGGAGCATCCTGTTGAATCTTGAACAGGTCTCTTGGAATGAGAGGAAGGGGAGTGGAATGCATAAAGAAACATACCCTTCCAAGAAAATAAGAGGGCGTCCACCTTCCATACCAGAGGACCTGGGGCTCTGGCACAAAACAGAAAAAGTTGTCTGTTCAGAGGGGAGGTTACTTGAGGAGTACCCCACTGGTGAACAATGTCCAGAAACACATCCCTCTGAAGTATCCATTCATGTGATTGACTGAAGGACCTGCTCAGACCGTCTGCCACAATGTTCAGGCAGTTTATATTCCTTCAGATCAGAAGAGTAACTTGATACTGGAGAGCCATATCCCATACCAGAAATGACAGCTGGCAAAGACGGTAAGATCTTGTACCCCCGTTTGTTAATATACCACATAATTGTGGTATTGTTTGTGAATACCTTGAGAGGCCCTGGAGAGATCTTGTACCCCCGTTTGTTGATATACCACATAATTGTGGTATTGTTTGTGAATACCTTGAGAGGCCCTGGAGAGAAAAGAGAAGATGAAAGGCCTGAAGAGCCAGCACAAGAACACTCATCTCTTTGATGTTAATGTGCTACATCTGCTGATGAGGTGACCACACTCCCTGAACCCTCAGGGAGCCAAACATTGCTCCCCATCCCACATCTGAAGCATCTGTGAACAGATCCTGAGAGGGAAGATGAGGTTGAAAAGGGAGCCCTGGATTCAGAGACAATTGCTGAATCCACCACAGAAGTTCTTTCTTGAGACATGGGAGAAGATTAACTGGAATGTCTAGAGGATGTGCATGCTGAAGTCCCACCGACTTCAGAAACCACTGGAACTTCTCATCTCGAGTTTGGTCAGAGAGAGTACTGGAATGGTGGAAGCCATGAACCTCAGAGCTCTCAGAAACTCCCTGGCTGTAATGGAGGCCAGGGGAAGAAGAATTTGAAAGAAAGAAATGAGAGTTAAGGCCTTTGGAGGAGGCAGGAATGCCAGCATTAGCAACTTTGAATCCTGTAACCCAGAAAGAAATGATTCTAAGGAGTCAGAGAAGACTTTTTGAAGTTTATTGTGACCCCTAGGCTCTGAAGAAAAGAAATGGTAAAACAAAGATTTTGCAAAAGAATCTTTGGAGGGGATGTCTGAATCAGCAGGTTGTCCAAATAAGGAAAGATTTGGATCCCTTGAAGCGGCAACATCCGAAAGGAAGGCACCTTCAGAAAGGTGTTTTACATGAAACAGGTCTAGAATAGGTCTCCAAGTACCTTCTTTTCTGGGCACTAGAAATATTCTTGAATAAAATCCTTTCCCTCTTTGGGACACCGGCATGTCTAATAGTACCCTGACACAAGAGGTCTCGATGAACCTCTGGGGAAAAAAGGAAGTTGTTCCGGAGGAGGCTGAGGAATGACCATAAAAGAGGGATGGAAATCCAAACCATGAAGTACCTCTGCTGAATGACTGACAGAGCCCAAATATCCTGGGTGATTCAGAGCCAAACAGGAAAAGAAAGAGAAAGGTGAAGAGAAAGAGGAATATGGCTGGGAACAAGTGGATAGTCAGACAGCGTTTGTCAGGAAAGGAAGGATTTAGAATCCCCGCAGTCTGAGTGGCCTTAGCAGGTGGGGGTCCATTTACCACCCTTTTTACCTATAGAAGGAGGGTGAGATTGCCTACAAACAAAGGCTGGCTTAGGTTAGTTTCGCTGAAATTGGGTCACAGGAGAAACAAAGACATTTAAGCTCCTGTAAAAGCCTTCCCCTCATCCTGAACAAACCAGCAACTGCTTCCCCAAACAAGTGTATTATCCAGAGGAGCCTCCATCAACTTAGCCTTAATATCATCAGGTAAAGTTTGAAGCCTAATCCAAGAATACCTCCTCACTGAACCAAAAGGATCAGCTGCATCATAACTACATTTGATAGAATGATGAACTACTTGAGAAGAAGTCCCTAGCAAGGAAAGAGCAGAAGATTTACTCTCAGAGTCTGGAAGATCAGAAAAAAGCTGACAGGCCTGAGAAAGAAGAGCCAACACATACCTAGAGATATGGGTCTGACAATTAATAGCCCTAAAAGCTAGGGTAGCCAATGTATAAACCTTCTTACCCAGCCTATCCATGGTTCTACTGTCCTTGTCAGAAGGCAGTAACTTGGACGAAGGAAGCAACTGAGATGGGTTATCAGTTTCCAGACACCACAGAGGCAGCAGGACATTTAAACAAAAAGGAATAAAAAAAAAAAAACACAACTGGGTACTTATCTGCTACAGTGAGGACTTCAGCAAACAGGAGTAAATCACCGGAATGCTAACAAACAGAAAGACAGCAAAAAAATGGATGGAGGTAACAGACCGACTGTTAAAAACAGTGTTCGGACTGGCGGCAAAGAAGTTCTGAGGATGGTACGCCTGAACGTCACCTTTATGCCCTACTCTATGCAAGGAGTGTGTAGGTGATGTTCAGCATACCTTAAAGTAACGGTTGACTTTGGTAAACTGGCCAGACGGTGGGCTTCACTGCAGGGAATACCATTTGTAATGATTACAGCAACAGTGAATGTAAGGACGCCTTGAGTTCTTTTTCTTTAAAAAATTGTTTAGGCCATTCCCATGGACTCTACAACTCCCACTGAGAGTTTTTCACCAGATTATCACTGCTGGAAAGTTTGGCCGTAACACATACACTTGGAATTGCTAACATGACTATTCTTTACTTCACATTCAAATACATTTTTTTAATAGGTTATTATACAACAAACCCTTAAAGATAAGTACTGTTGACATATCATACATACTTCAAAACAGTTAATCAAAACAGCATTTAAGTTTGAAAGTCATGAAAAAGTTGGGAAATGGTTACTACAGTATTTTTAAAGTATGCCCGCTTTTCGTACAAGACCCTCCAGACACTCATTCATCTCAAACAGCAGTTTTGCCAGATACAATTTAAATAAATAAACAAACTGTTAATTTATTGAATTATTTTTGTTTACCAGTATAGTGTACTGATCAATACTGACTAATCTCAGGTTCAACCCAGGTGAAACACAAAACATTTCAGAAACAAAAAATACAGAAATGTAAGCAATAACAGTAGTTCAGACTAACTATATGAACAAACACATTCTAGTAACCAGCACAGTGCAAAGTACAATCAATCAGAATATAACATACAGTACATATATTACTTGCTAAAGTGGGTTGATGTTCAGTAAATCTTGAGAGAGAAGAGACTTGGAAAACAGTATTTGGCTTGAAAATTAATGTTCTTTTTCAGTTGCATTCTGAATTTGGAATAAGTGTTGAATTTTATAAAGTCAATGGGGAAATCCTGCCAAAGAAAAAGTGCCCAACAGTAGAAAGCATGTGTAATGCTGTGGGGGTTGGTTCTAGGGTAATGAGAGCTGGTGTGGCTTGTGAGTAGTGCCTCAGGTTGTATGAGTTTTTTTTTTTCATTAAGTCTAGCTGCAAGGGGAGTAAATGTGTGGAGATGGAGTAGTTTATAGAACTGGGATCCGAAAAGTAGGTTAGAGCTTTGTTTTGTTGATAGTCATTTGGCTTTTTCTAGAGTGATACACACTCACGGAGAATTTGTAATGAATGATCAGATGCTGTCAGAGATGGTCTGAACTGTAGCAGTATTTTTTCTTGAAGGCAGAAACAAACATTGGGAGACCATATTCAAGTTGAGAAAAGAGAACTTCATCAGTGGTTGCTCTGGTGGTTGGGATAGAAAAGGGGACTTTTTTTGGCTCAGAAGAGGAGGTAGTTTAGTTTGGCTCTCACTTTGTCTATGTGGAAATGGCATTATTTGAAGGTGGAGGTCATTTCTGTGGAATGGTTATAAAGGTCAAATACAGTTAAAGAGTTAGAAGTGGGGAAATTTTCTTTGGAGTTCCAAAAAAAGCATAATTTTGGTCTTTTTTGGATTGAGAAGTAGTTTATGGTTTATGGGCCATTGATGGAACTCATGCAAGTCCTACTGGAGTTGGCATTAAATGTTGGTGAGAGACTGACCTGATCAGTAAATGACCATGACATCAGCACGGAGGATAAGTGGGAAATGGAAGAGGTCACAAGGAAGTTTGTTAATGAATACGGAGAGGAGAAGGGTGGCAAGAATGGATTCTTGTGGAACACTTTTGTAAGTAGGTACAGATTCTGATTGCGAGAATCCTACTTCAACTCTGAAAAGTCCATCAGTGAGGAAGTTTTGAAAACAGGAAATGGCATCTGATCATTTCAATTAGTACAATTTCAGTTAGTTTGTTTTGGAAAAGTAAGTAGTCAGCAAGGTCAAATGCCTTTGTCAGGTCTTTAACTAGGGCACCTGTAAGGAAGCCACCATCAGAGTTTAGCAGGATGTCATCAGTTAGGGACCAAAGTGCTATCATAGTAGTTCATCCAGGACAGAATCCATGTTGGTTGGATGACAGCAGGTAGTATTGCTGGATATAGGAGAGTTGGGTGTAGACTATCTTTTCAAGAAGTTTGCCCAGAATAGAGCAGATGCTCTCTGCAGTGATATATGAACCAGGGGTTTATGTTGTCAGACCCAGGAGGGGTGTCAGTAGAAATATTTTCAAGGAGCAGAGATGACTTTGAGAAGTATGCATTTGAAGTGGGGGGGGTGACCCTATGAATGGTGATGGGGTAGACAGTGCATGATCTGTAGGAGGTGTGGAGCTTATTTATGGGAGCTTGCTAAATTCAATAAAAAAATCTTTTGGGGAAAGTTTTGCTGTACCACATTGAATAATGTTTGTAGACCAGGTATCATGAGGAGGTTTTCTTCCTGTAAGTAGGTCAACTTCTTTTCAAAAGTGTTTGCGGGAATATAACCGAGTAATTCTTGAAGAGTTATTTTGTGCTTTCTGATGGACTTCTTGGCTAGGTTACAGAAATCTATAAAAGATAGTTGCTAGGTGGGGTCCTGTTTCCATTTTTGCCATGCTTCATCCATTAGAGTTAAGAGATAATTTGAGTTCAGTGGACAGCCATTCAGTTTTGGTAGATTTATAAAGCCCGTGGATAAGTGAGAAGAATTTGTCTTGTAACGTGTTACTGAGTAAACATTTTCTCTCTGTTAACAGTCTGCTTCGTTTCAGTTACTCGGAAAAACTTTGTATCTTTTTTCCGAGTAACTGAAATGAAGTAGACTGTTAACAGAGAGAAAATGTTTACTCAGTAACACGTTACAAGGGGTGGTGCAGAGACAGAAAAAAACTCCACTTTTCTACCTAGATTGAAGTTCGACTTTTGTCTAGGAGTAATTAATTACACGACAGACTCGTTTTTATTCACACCTTTCACAGTATAACATACTTCTCGGTTTCTGAATATTGGAAACCATAGCATCGTCCTTTAAAATTCACAGATATTTTTGACTGACGGAGGATTAAGACTAGACATCAGCTGCAGAAAGCAACCTTGAGCTCTACAAAGTCTTCATACGTTCCCCATTATTTTATTTCACAGTCTATCTGCACTGTGTTTCATTCCTACGTACACTATTAGGTCCTGAAACAATACGCAATATAACCTGAAAGGTACAAGAAAAAAAAAAAATGAAACAATACGCAATATAACCTGAAAGGTACAAGAAAAAAAAAAAAAAAAAAAAGGCAGGCTGTGCAATGGGAAGACAAATGTTCATTACAGGAACACGATCCTAAATTCATTTTTCTTGTATTTCTCCGTGATATGCGTACTACTTTATTTAATCACAACGGTAGTGCTATTTTTACCCTCGGATTTATTTAGCCTATCTGCTTCCACAGTTACTGATTTTTCTTCATAAAAATCAGACCCATGTATAACCAAATACATTATTAAACATCCTTCACAAGGACCCCCTATCACTAACAACATAGGCTATATTATAAAGAGACTTTGCACTGTGAAAAATAAGAAAGTGATGATCTTTCTAATCCTCCACTATAATTTTAAAGGACGATGCTATGGTTTCCTATATTCAGAAACCGAGAAGTATGCAATACTGTGAAAGGTGTGAATAAAAACGAGTCTGTCGTGTAAATAATTACTCCTAGACAAAACGTCGTACTTCAATCTAGGTAGAAAAGTGGAGTTTTTTTCTGTCTCTGCACCCCTAACATCCACAAGCTTTCAAAGCAGAGATAAAAATAAACCAGCTAAACTGGTACTTTTTGACAGTTCAGGGATAAAAAATCCAGTTGATCAGAATTACTTTAATGTGCTATTATTACCCATTATAGATAATCTCTCGTTATTACGTACCAGTGAATCCTGAAACAAGGCAAACGTGTACTTCTGCGATGAATAGGAACCTCTTCTAAGCAAGAGTTAATTTGGGAAAATTCAAATAAAACTCAAATTACATGAGCTGTAATCTCTAAATATCCAAGAGCTGTCGTTAGAAATATGCAAACACAAGCAATATATCTAAAACGCAGCCGATATATCGACTCCTTCCAATTTTAACGTCTAAGTAAAACCGTACACAAAAACAACACGAATAATGTTCTGACTTACCTAAATGCAGCTTCGATTTCTATTCAATAAAAGTTGTATTGGTCCCCAGTTCTACGACCTTAACTCATGTGACGCGTCTCTCATAGGAGTGGCACGAGCTCCGATAGGTGCGTGACAACTTTGAGCAGCGCCTTTCCCGGAAGCAAATGTAGAATAAGCAAAAGTCTTCTGACGGCCATCGGAGGTTTCGAACTCGTAATTTAGGAAACCATAAAACAAGGATCCTACAATTTAGGAGGCTGGAGTGCTGTCACTGTGAATTGTGAGATTTAATGAGTCAGTTGCATAGACTGTTACAGCTGAAGTTGTGGAACAGTTCGGATGGGCTAGTTAAGAGGAAGTCATAATATGTTTTGGAAAAGGGCTCGTTTCTTCTACTTTTGCTTACTTTTCTCTGGTTTCTGGTTTGCTTGCTGCGCCTTGGGAACGGCCAGGAGGAATGTGCTGCTGATCATTGGTGAGTTAGGGGTGAACAGGTGTTAATCGTATAATTTAGGTAGCTGTTCATAGGTTCGTAGATTAGTACTAGGCTACTGCCTTTGTGGGCCATTTTGTCGAGCTGTGGTGTTCGGTGCAGAGTGCCCAATGGGAAATTAGTGATCGATAATAAATCCTAGTATATATACTAACATACGCACAAACTCCATGCATGTAGACTGGTTATTTCTGTGTATATAATTCTTAAACGTCTTTGTATGACAGCAGCCCATGAGCTTTCATGTCCTCCAGAATTGCATTAAATACAATATATAAGTGATAAATGATGAGTTGGTATGTGTAAAACATGCTTTTAAAATAACCAGAGGGATGGCATTTTGTATTCTATAGTATGTTGAAAAAAATCATTAAGACTGTAAAGCAGACTGCATGTACACTTGCCCCACACAGCCCAGAACTTTATTAGCAGTGGACATCCTTAAGTGGTAGTTCCTAATTTGGTACATACTGGAAATCCAGAGCATGTAAGGCAGTCTGACATGAGTCTGACTGAAATAACTAAACAAAATGTGAATGTGTGAGGCATTTACTGTAACAGTTGATATGAGAGAAAAACATGTTTTCTTATTACCTTTGCATGTGCACTGCCAGTGCACTTTTTTGTCAGCACCTGCCCTTCACTATTATGTGAATAGTAGAAATGTAAAACTAAAACACCATGCTATTTTTTAATTTAAATATGTTTTTGTATATCATTTTCATTTTTCCACTGAGAAACTAAAACAATAATTCACAGTTGTAACAACATTTTAACTTTTCTGCCATACTTTGGTACAGTGTTCCTGAAGGGGAGGAACCCTGTAGAGGTAAAGTGAGTGAAAATCCCCTGCCTGTTGTAGGAATTACTGTTGACTTGCAGTTCTGACATGTTCCTAACTTTTGACAAAGATCAATGGGGTGGACAGGTATAACAGAATGCTTTGCATGATTGTCCTTCCAAATTTCTGCTGCTGGATTGCATAATAAGCAGTAAACCCTAGGTCATACCTCCATTGTGGCAGTTTCATGTTTGTGTTGTGTACTGCCATTCCTGAAATAAGCAAAAATGGTAGGCTTCCTTGTGGAGTTTATGGTTACCAAAAGCAGAATCTTCCAAGTTAAAGATTTGTAGTAGCTGCTGTTTCAGGTAGATTTAATGTCATTGTTTCAGTAATGAAGGTGTTAACTGCACTGCTAAATTATAGCACTGACAATATCAGTGAGAGGGAGCTGTATGTTTCAGTATGCCAAAGCTTTTATGTGCCATTATTCATATATTGAGCAACAGGCTAAAACAGAAACTTATACTGAACTATATGTGTGTGTGTAATGTATCATTTGGTATCTGTCTGAAACACTTGCAGACTTATTTACTTATTTTTTTGGATGACAAAAAAAATGAAACATAGTCTCAAAAAAAGATCAATAACATAAACTCACACTGCTGTTCGGTTACAATAAAGGCTGTCCTCCACCTGATAAATTCCAAGGAACGAGCGAACCGTATAAATAGTGAAAAAGTTTAATAACTCATAAAACCATTACAACAACCAATAAAACAGATTAAGCGCGCTTTCATCTCATAGCCTGAGACGTCATCAGAATCATCTGTTAATTTAAGAAACTTCCATGTTTAAATAACCTTCCACTCTTTTCCATTGGTTAATTTTGGTGCTCAAAACAATTAAATACATGTTTTACTTATATTGTATTACAGCGTTAGTAAGTGCCTTATTTAAAAATACATATTTAAAAGTACCATATTTAAAAATACCCTGTTTATAACACTTTTATAAGAATGTGGTATAGTAAAAAAACAACACAAATACTAGGTACTGGCAAACCCAGTATCGACAAAATTGCAGCAAGACAGTTATTACTACTGTTGGGTACTATAAAAGGCTGTCCTCCACCAACATATATATGAAGAAACGAACTGACCGATGATATAAGTCCAAAATCTTTATTTTGACATACACAGCCACAAATAGAGATGTTACATCTGGAAGGCTTTCAGCTGCAAGTAGAGCAAAAAATTTCAGAGCTGGTTTTAAGAAATGGAAAAGAGTGGAAGTTTATTTAAACATGGAAGTTTCTTAAATTAACAGATGATTCTGATGAAGTCTCGGGCTATGAGATGAAAGTGCGCTTAATCCGTTTTATTGGTTGTTGTAATGGTTTTATGAGTTATTAAGCTTTTTCACTATTTATACGGTTTGCTCATTCCTTGGAATTTATCAGGTGAAGGACAGCCTTTATTGTAACCGAACAGCAGTGTGAATTTATGTTATTGGTCATTTCTGCAGTTGCTGCACTTTTTTGGGTTATCTCAAAAAAAGATACCAAATGCAAAATTTCCTTCTAAAAAATCTTGTTTTGGCATTCACAGAAATATTAGTGTTACATCCATGGTCTGCCACTCAGTCATTCTACTTTTCTCATTCGTAACCATGAAATGGGTATGGAATGGTGGTAGGATGACCACTATTGTATAGCAGTCTGGTATTTTTTTTTTTCAATTCCTGTCTCTCAAAGAAATCTTTCACTAGATGTAATGCCTCCATGTTGCTAAGAAAATAGAATTTTCTATAAATATCTTAGTTAAGACCATTGTTTGCAGTTTGCCTTTGCAGACTGTCACTTATAGGGCCTTTATGATGGAGCACTCATGCTGAGAGTAATCCAGCATCCTCTTCCAGAAAAGGCAGTGTTGAGTTCTTGCTGCTTGATCTCTGTTGACCTTACTGTCACAATGGTAGTGCATTCCACTTATGGTTTCTGGATCACTGCCCTGGTGCTCTGTTGTTGTGCCAGTGGAGTGGATGTAAAACACTTCTGGTGCTCATTCAGTCAAGGCGTAGATAAAATAACCGAATTAACTGCCTGTGATATCTAGCAACCAACAACTCCGAAGACATGAAATTAGTAGAAGAAGGTGTGCGGCAAATGTACTTGTATAAGAAATTGTATGAGCTACATATATAATTTGCTATTGTGAAACTGACAACTTTCTTGCACCAGAGGTATGTGGGCACTGCAAAAAAAAAAATCAACATAATAGATGTGTTGCCTAGAAAAGGGTCTTTATTTGGTCCACTTTTTTTTGGTTAAAGTGTAAATAAAGCTTTGAGCACTAGAAGGATAAAGTATTGACTGTGATCCAAATATCCAGGGTTTGGTTAATGGCCTTGGTGCTGGGGGAGCTGGTAGGGGTGAGGGAGAGGAGTGATGCCTGTTCCCTTCTTTCATCTTGGAAGGTCAGTTGTGCATGTTAGTGACGCGCGATCTATTACCAAAATTCTTGATGGAGACTGGACATCATAAGAATGTGTTTGCTACAAGGTGGAGTGCCAGGACCTTGTAATTATGCCACTCAAATGGGTGACACCATTTGCAAAGACACAGTCCCTTTAGTGTCTATGGGCAGGGTCAGGGTTAAAATAACTGCCATAACAGAGAACCACCAGTCTGCTGTATGGATAATATCACCACTTTTGGTGCTTGGGCCATAGAGCCTTTATCTGTAGAAGAATAGATTGGTCAGGTGAGTGTTTGACATTCTAATAGAAGGAGAGAGAAATGTTAGCTGTTAATATGGGGACCTGGGTAGAAATACCCAAACAGTCATTTGTCTTCTTGCTTTAGTTCACTTCTTGGTTATTTGACACTTAAGTATATCCTTCACTAGATAATTTGGCAGATCTTCATAAGCAGTTATGATCGAGGTCTTCTTTGATGCTAGTGAAGATTGTTTGTTTATTTAAAGCTACTTACTGTTTATATTTAATACTATTAAAATGCTTTTTAGTCTGTTTTGTCATGGGGTGCTGTTTATAATGTATGCTGAGTCTTTATATACTGACCCTGGATTTTGCCATTCCTGACCCAGATAGGCCCATTTTATCATTTTATTTATTTATTTATTTTTTGCAGGTGGTGCACTTCTTTTTCAAGGTTCTTTAAAATGCTATTACTTCTTTGTCTTCCTGGTTTTCCAAGAGGAACATTTCCTTGATTCATGGATAGATAAACTGTCTCCCCCTGGTGGCTATAGTGCAGCAATCATTGCAAATGTGTTAACTTGGGAAAGAAGGAGGTACAGTTGTGTAAGATGAGCTTACCATAACAGTAGATTTTCAAATGATCACTGCTGCAGTAGCCATAGCTGCATGGGTTGTATCCTGCCAAGGATATAACAGACAGACAGCTTCCAAAGCTTCCATGCACTTTCCTCGCACCCAAACCGTCAAGCGGTTCAAGCTGAGCTGATTAAGACAAGTTTGGGCACAAAGCCTTTCAGAGCTTTCCTGCCAGCAGAGAGGAAGACTGAGTTGTGAAAGGAGAAGGCTAGAAATAACAAAAAAAATAAAATACCACACCCTGGCATGAAAAACACACAAAATACAAGGAAGGACAGAGGGAGCAGCTACTGCAGCAGTGATCTTTCGAACACCCAAGTTCAATTTACGCAACTGTACTATGTTGTTTAAATTGAGCACTGCTGAAGTAGCCTTAGCTGTATGGGTAGATTACCCTGGCTTACAACATTTGGGAGGTGGAATGGGAAGGATCCAGGAGCCCCTAGAGAATGGTCCTAGCAAAGCCTGATCTAGACCTAGAAAAGGAATCCAGCTTATAGTATTTTGTAACAGTATGTGTAGAGGACCAAGTAGCAGCTTCTAAACTCCAAATTTTTCCAAGCAGCCATAGAAGAAGCCAAGGTCCTTGTAGAGTGGCCCATGACCCTGGTTGGAATAGATTTGTCATGGTGAGTATATCAAAAGGTAATAACCTTCTGTTTTGACATTGGTTGTCCCTCCTTCACAAGAAATGAACAATTGATCTGAAATATTTAGTTCTGTGAAGATAGTACTGGAGTTGTCTGTGGACATCCAAAGGGTGGAGTATCCTTTTAACCCTCATTTTTTTTTTAGGTTCAGAAAAGAAAATGGGGGTAGATAGATAATTTGACTTAAAGTAAATGTTGAGGATACTTTAGGTATAAAAGAATTGGTTCTCAAAGAAACCTTGTCCTTGTGGAAAATGAGATAGGGTTTTCTCACCATAAGAGCTTGCAACTCTGATACCCTTTTTGCAGAGGTCAAAGCAATTAATAAAACTGTTTTCCCTGTTAAGAACTTCCAGTCGGACATATTATGTGGTTCAAATAGAGCAAGTGTTTATTTTATTTTATTTTATTTTACATTTGTTAACCGGGCTAGTCTAGCTGGATACATGTCCATTTTCAGTAGAGGCCCGGGGAGAAAAGCTCCACAGATAATTCGATACAAAGAGACATATTAATAAAAAAAAAAAAAAAAAAAAAAATTAAGCACAATAAGAATATACATGTAGTAATAAGTACAACAGAAAACCTAGGGCACTTACGAAAGTTTTACTAGGTAGTAGAAGCAAAATTATAAAAATTGTATTAGCTTAGTAGAAGTGAACATTAAAAAGCTAAAGATTAGCTGTTTTCAAAAATTTGTCAAAGAGAAAGATGTAAAGCAGGAGATATAAAGGAATTAATGTAGTAATACAAGAGAGGGAAAGAGTGAGAAACAGTAGTCAAGTAAGGAGACGAGGTAGGAAGATGGAAGGGAGGGTGGTGGAGAGAAAAGTAGGAGTGAGTCAAAGCATGAGAGGAGAGCAACAGGGCAAGACAAAAGAAATAGTATGTCTGGTATTAATCACTGAATAAAGTTATAGTTGAGTAGGGGAGTGTGGAAGGTTAGTCAGGAGTCCTGCAGGAACAAAGCCAGTGGTTTTGGAAGTACTGCTTGATTTTTTGTTTGAAGAGTGGTAAGGAGGAGGTTAGAGTGATATCAGTGGGTAGCAGATTCCATGTCCTACCTACCGTATTAGTAAACAGGGAGTCACCAGCTAAGTTGTGGGATTTTACAGATTTGGTCATAAGTTTAGAAGAAGATCGAAGGGAGGTAAGATTGTTATAAGGGATTAAAAGTTGAGATAGTATAGGGGTGTTATCTGGTTGGTAAAGTATCTTGTGGGCAATAGTAAGTTGTGAGATCATAAGACAGTTTTGAAGCTCTAGCCAGCCTAGGAGTTTTAGGTTATGACAGTGATGTGTTCTGAAAGGGTTACTGGTGGCAAAGCGTGCAATGCTATTGTAACAAGCTGCTAGTTTATTTAGGTTAGCCTTCTTAAGGTTACTGAAAATAGGTGAGGCGTAAAAGAGAGTGGATATCAGATGGGAGTGGGCGATAGTAGCTCTGGTGGAAGGTGTAAGAAATGGTTTGATACGGTAAAGAGAACCTATTTTTTTGTTAACTGTTTTAATGATGTTATTGATGTGTGGATCAAAAGTGAGATTGTTATCAATGGTTATTCCTAGCAGTTTAGTTGTTGTGTCAGGAGCAATGACAGTAGTGTTATTAGACAAAATGTTGAAGTTTAAAGGGGAGGTTCGACTGGTAGGAGTAAAAAGGAGAAGTTTAGTTTTTTTAGCATTGAGGAGAAGGTAACGTCTAGAAAACCAAGTTTCTACAGTGTTAAAGGTAGTTTGAGTTAGAGAGAGTAGCTCTGAAGAGGTAGATGCTGAACAAATAATAGTGGAGTCGTCAGCATATTGGATGCAGGTAGCCTGAGGGATTACAGTGTTAAGATCGTTTATGTAAAGGGAGAAAAGAAGTGGCCCAAGAATGGAGCCCTGTGGGACTCCAATAGAAACAGGCAGTAAGGAAGACATATGATTATCCCAAAGAACGGCTTGTTGTCTGTTACTTAGATAAGAACTAAACCATTTTATAGCCAGGTTATCAAATGACAGGGATTCAAGGATGTAAATAAGGGAAGAGTGGTTCACCATGTCAAAAGCTTTAGAGAGGTCAATGAAAAGAGCAGAGGAGACAAGGTTAGAGTTACGAAAGTTGTTGATGGTATCAACAAAGGAAAGGAGGGCAGTGGAGGTGCTATGATGGGGTCTAAAGCCATGTTGACAGTTGGCTATAATGTTATGTAAAGAGAGATACTGTACAAGTTGCTGATGTATACATTTTTCCATTATCTTAGCTAGAGGTGAGAGAAGAGCAATGGGTCTAAAGTTAGTGTAGTCAATAGAGTTACCACCTTTATGTAGTGGGATGATATGAGAGACTTTCCATATATCAGGTATGGTTCCCTCTTGGATAGTCCTATTTATGAGAATAGATATAGGATATGCAATCTGTTTAGCAGCCTTTTGAAGAAAGAGAGAAGGGAGTTTGTCAGCAGAGGGGGTGCAGGGTTTCAGTTTGAGAATAAGCTTGTAGATGAAAGAGGTAGAGATGGGCTGCAGAGTGAAATTGTGGGGGAAGTCAAGTTTATTTGGAGGGTAAAAGTTATTGGTGTTAAGTTGTCTAGCAAGAGATTGAATGGTTTCTATGAAAAAGGAGTTAAAAGCATTTGCAGTATGGTTAGGGGTATCTGGGTCAGCGTTTAGAGGGGAGGGAGTTTTAGCTGTTCCAGGTGAAAGTAGTTTGTTGATTGAAGACCAGAATTGTTTGGGATTATTTAAATGGTTTTGTTGTAGATCAAAGTAGTAGTTCTTTTTGTCAGAGATTATAGCTTCTTTTGTGAGGTTTCTAAGTTGGCAAAAATGAAGGAAATCAGAGCTGATTCTGTGGTGTCTCCATTTAGCCCAAACTTTATTCTTAGAATGAATTAATTTCATTGTTTCCTTTGAGAGCCATGGGGCTATATTAAATTTCATTCTAATAGAACGTTCAGGGGCATGTTTATTCAAAATGGAAAGGAAGGTCGAGTTAAAGAGTGATACTGCTTCATTAAGAGGAAGAGATTTCAAGAGGTTCCAGTTGCATGTTTTGAGTTCATTTTGAAATAGGTCAGTTTGAAAGTGTTTGGTAGAGCGTATTGTTTTAGTGATGGGGAGGTTTTGATAGTCAGTCTTTTCTCTAGAGATAAAGGTAAGGCAGTGGTCACTGAGGTCATCTGGCATAGTTCCTACTTTATATGAGACATTGGCTTTGTTTATCAGTATCCAGTCTAAGATACTCTGTTTCTTACTTGGTTTATTAAGCCTTGTTGTAGTGGTAATGGATTGAGTAAAACCGTGTAGGTTTATATGATAGGAGGGATTTTCATTATTAATATTATTCCAGTCTATATTAAAGTCACCCAGAATAATAGTTTCTTGTGGGTAGTTAGTGGAAACCCAACAGAGAAAGTCTTCTAAGATAGGAATATTGTTGCCTGGTGATATATACATGCATATGATGTAAAGGGCTTTTTGAGCATTTAATTGCAGTTTAGCAATGATTGCTTCTGCTCTAACATCCTGTGTTGGACAGGTTGGGAGGGTGGAGATGCTAAGATGATTCTTGAAAAGAATTGCTACTCCACCACCTTTACGTTTAGAACGATCAAGCCTATGTAGATTATAGCCTTGGGGTATGATCTCAGTGTTTTTGGTGGCTGGCTTTAGCCAAGTCTCTGAGAGGCACAATATGTCAAAGGGGTGAGTGTCTAAGAAGGCATGTAAGTAGGGTACTTTGTTATTTACACTTCGTATATTTAGATGTCCTATGAGTAGGGTGTTATTGGGGTTTGGCCTAGATACTTTTGGGGAGGAATAAGTAGGGCCAGGGTTGGGGTGAATGTCACCATCTTGTAGGGTAGGAGTATTAGGTTTTGATAAGAAGTTGCTTTTAAGAAGGGTTAGTTGTTTAATTTTTTTATTTGAGGGTAAGGCATAGGTAAGGTGAGAGTGCCTATGGAATTGGGGAAGGTGATAGCTGGGGGTGGAGGTAGAATTTAAGAAAGTGGTAAGAGACGTGTGGATAATAGATGTATGTTTATATATGTAGTTTGGATGGTTTTTAAGTGGGTGTTCGAAGAAGGTAAGAAAGTAAGAAGAATAAAGGGTGGTAGACAATAGTGCTAAGAATATCAACATGGTGGGTAAGTATGGAGACATATGTGAGTTAAGGAAGTTATATAGTAATAGTAGAAATAAAGGGAAGGATAGGTGGAATAAATAGTGTAAGGCAAGAAGGTGTGAGTTTAGTAGGCGTGTGAATGGAGAATATAAAGGGGTGGAGAAGGTGGAGAGAGTGGAAGTTAAAGGGAGGTGTTTTAATGAAGGAAAAGGAGAGAAGTTAGTAATAAGAGATGAGTATGGTTTAGTAATAGAGGAAGGAGGGAAGAGGAAGGAGTGTATGTAGAGGGGAGGGGCTTGGCTTTTAGCGGGAAATAGTAGGATAGGTTGTAAGGGTGAAGGGTGTGTCTAGTGAAGTATAAGGTTAGGACCCCTGGGGGTGGGTGGGATTTGGGGGAAGGGAGGGGAGCGGAGTGAGCCCGCAGGGCGAACGGAGCGGGATACACAAAGTCCAGAGAGGAAGGAAAAAGTAACAGAAAGGCTAGCAGATAGGAGGTTTGAGATTGGTAGCGTAGGGGGGAGAGGGTCACAGGGCACTACAAAGGAGGTGAGGGATGGGAGAGAGAAGGGTGAAGAATAGGAAGAATAAGGTAGGGAAATAAACCAGTACTAAAAGTCTACATGTGGACAGAGTGACGCCTAGTGGGCATAGGGCAGAGATACAGAGGAGTCACAAAGGTTCTGGGGCAGAAAAAGCGTATACTACTGGGAGGGGAGTACAGGCTAAGTGTTAGTTTCTCTAACACAAAACTAAGATCCCAAGGATGGGCCACAGGTTTACTTGGTATGCAAAACCCCTTCCAAGAACATTTTGACATATGACTGCTTTGAAACAAGAGGATCTGTGGCAGACATGCTGAAATGATTGCAAAATGAATCTTGACAGAGTAATAAGACAAGGCCATAAGATAGTAACTCACACGTATTGTAAAACCAGAGAACAACTAGCCTTGAATGGGTGCCGTTTATGTTGTTGGCACCAACTATAAAACTTTTTCCATTTGCTAATATATGATTGTCTAGTAATAGGTTTTCTTGTCTCTATTGGTAACAGCTGCATGTCCCCAGAAAACAGATGCCTAAAAGTAATCAAGACCTTATCATTCAGACTGTCACTTGACAATGATTATTTATTTATTTTATTTATTTACATTTGTTTACTGGGAAATTCCAACTGGACACAGGTCCTTTTTCAGTGGAGGCCCAGGGAGAAAAGCTCCACAGAACAATAAGTGAGCAGCAGAGTACATGAAGAACAATTGAATATACATACAATATCAAATACATACTGCAGCAAACACTTTACATTGATGACTGCTGAAGTAGCCTTAGCTGTATGGGTAGATTGATGCTGGGTTGTATCAAACATCCATGATTTTATGTGAGTACATCCATTCTGTGAGGAAGCTTATATTTATTTATTTTTATTTATTTATTTAAATTTGTTGACCGGGAGTGTCCGACTGGACGTAAGTCCATTTTCAGTGGAGGCCCGGGGAGAAAAGGTCCACAGTTAAAATAAACAGACAGTATATACATTAGATTACATAGTGAATAATAATTTACATAGCAATTACTTACAACATATTTCCAGATGAAGAACATAGTACATCAGTAGACAACTAGAATCTTTATCTGTGAAGTGCATACCAGACATTAACAAATGTTACAAGAAGGAGCAGTTTGTGCTGTATAATAAGTACTGGCTTATGAGCATCTGAGCTTGCTATAATCAAGGTAGTTAGTGGAGTGGAAAGAAAGGTAGTGGTTGGATGGGGTGGATGATATTAGAGTGGGAGTTGCAAGGGCATAGCCAGCATGTTTTAGTTGTGCTTTTAGTAAAGTTTTGAAGTGGGTGCATGATGGTATGGAGGTAATTGTGGGTGGGAGTGAGTTCCATAATTTGGCTATGGCGCAAGAGAATAGTGCTTCACCAGCAGAGTTATTGGCCTTAGTGATCTGCAAGTGATTTTTGCTGCTGGATCTTAGTGGTCTGGTGGTGCGATAGGGATGGAGTAGATTCTGGAGGGATGGGACATTTAGTGGATGGTTTACTAGTTTGTGGGCGAGTGAGAGTTGATACCACTGAAGGAGGTGAGGGAGTTCAAGCCAGCCCAGTTCAGCAAGTGAGAGACCGTGGCGACTACGGTAGGATGCCCCTGTGGCGAATTTGGCGATTTTGTTGTAGCAGGTCTCTAGCTTGTTTAGATCACATTGCCTTAGGTTGGTATGTATTGGAGAGGCATAAAGTAGGGTGGAGATAAGGTGGGAATTTGCTATTGAAATCTTTGCTGCTTTGGTGCAAAATTGCTTATTTCTGTATAACGCTCCTAGTTTTTTGTGGACTTTTTTTATAGTCATGGATATGTGAATGTCAAATTTTAGTTTGTCTATTTCCACTCCTAGCAGTTTGGTGTGTTCAGTTGGGTATATAGTGGTGTTGTCTTTTGCCGTAATGTTAAAGTGAGAGTTGTTTTGAGTATGTTTGGTGGGTCGGAAGATGAGTAGTTTAGTTTTGTTTGGGTTGAGTATTAATCGGGCATTGGATAACCATGTTTCAACAGAGGAAAAGGCTTCCTGTGTGACTTTTTGCAGTTTTGGTAGGGACTGGGCTGAGCAGATGATGGTCGAGTCATCTGCGTATTGTATGAGTGTGCCATGTTTGGTGGCAGAGGCTGGATTATTGGTGTAAACAGAGAAGAGTAGGGGTCCAAGGATGGATCCTTATAGTAATTGCCCAGCCATCTCCAAAACAAGGGAGAACCATGGTTGCCCTGGCCAGAAGGGAGTCACCACAATGATCTTGGAAGATTCCTTCTAAATCTTCAGAAGTACCCTGGATTTTAGTGGAAAGGCATACAGGAACATTCTTGTCCAAAGAAAAGGTATCTGTCTTCCAGGACTCCATGCAAAAGGCTTGGAACAGAATTTTGCTAACTGATTGATTGTTCAGAGAGAAGGCAAAGAGGTCAGCTGGAGGAACTCCCCACAGATAGATCAAATCTTTGAATAGCCCCGGATCTAGTTTCCATTCATGAGGCTCTGCCCTGGTCTTGTTGAGTTTGTCTGCCACGTTGTTTTACTCTGATGAAATGTGGGGTGCCTGTAGAGTTAGATTGTGCTGAGAAACTATATCCCAAACTAATGTGGCTAGTCTGCAAAGGGGTAGGACCTGGTTCCCCTTCACTTGTTGATGTGCCACTTCATTGTGGTATTGTCTGTAACCACGAAGAGGTCCCGGAGTGCCACTTCATTGTGGTATTGTCTGTAACCACGAAGAGGTCCCGGAGTGCCACTTCATTGTGGTATTGTCTGTAACCACGAAGAGGTCCCGGAGTGCCACTTCATTGTGGTATTGTCTGTAACCACGAAGAGGTCCCGGAGTGCCACTTCATTGTGGTATTGTCTGTAACCATGAAGAGGTCCTGGAGTGCCACTTCATTGTGGTATTGTCTGTAACCACGAAGAGGTCCCGGAGACCAAAGATGGTTCAGAGAACTGAGTGCCTTGATCGGGACAAGCATCTCCTTGATATTTATGTGCTTGCATCGGTCCTAGGTGTCCCACAACCCCTGTACTTTTATCTCTCCTGAAACTGCTCTCCAAGCAAAGCCTGAGAAATCTGTGGTGGCTGACTGTTTCAGACCAGGGAGGGAGAATTGGAGACCTTAATTTAAGGGTATCTGTGTTCTTCACCAAATGATTTCTCTTCTGACAAATGCCAGAACTGGGATCTGAAAAGACAAAAGCTGTTGATGCTGGGACAAAAGAGATTTCAGATACCACTACATCTTTCTCTTGTGAAGTCTTGCCAGGGATATCATGAGAATTATAGATGTCATGAGATTTAAAATCCTGAGGTATTCCCTCGCAGTGACTGAAGTCTGACTGGAAAAACTTTTAAACTGGTTTAAATAAAGAACTTTTTTTTTTCTTGTGGAAGAAAAGCTCTTTGAACTGAGGTGTCTTGTTG
This sequence comes from Protopterus annectens, assembly GCF_019279795.1. Classification (NCBI taxonomy): domain Eukaryota; kingdom Metazoa; phylum Chordata; order Ceratodontiformes; family Protopteridae; genus Protopterus; species Protopterus annectens. The sequence goes on from NC_056733.1 coordinate 49,735,148, forward strand.
ACATCCCAGGAACACAATCCTGTGTGTGGGAATCAAGAAAGGCTTTTGAATGTTCTCTTAGAATCCCAGCTTATGCAGGAGATCTGTCACCCAAGAAAGCTTCCTGACATTTTGAAAAAGACACTACAAAGATAAACAAGTCATCTAAATACAGAAAAATGTGGATAGCCTGTAGCTTGCAATGATCTATAACTAGAGCTGGACACTTTGTGAGCACTCTTGGTGCAGTGGCTAGCTCCAAGTGTAAGGCAGAAAACTGATAATATGATGCAAACACACACAACCTTAAGAAATGCCTGAAGTCTATGATGAATAGAAATGTGATAAGCATCTTTTAATTCTAGTCTTACCAGAAAACTTGAAAGAGGAAGAAGAGGCAACATGTTGTGAAGTGACATCATTTTGTATTTGGGTACTATCACAAACCGGTTTAGGAAAGAAAGATCCAGAACTGGTCTCCAAGCTTATTCTTTCTTTGGGACTAGGAACATCCTTTAATGAAGCCCCTTCCCCACCTAGGAAGGAGGAACTGGTTCTGTCCTCCCTTGGGACAGCATGTGAGGAAGAATAGGGGGAAACAAAACAGTCTGATCTGCAAGACGGGTAATGACCCCCTGGAAAGGAGGAATTTGCTCCCACTGCTATCTGTAACCTTGATGAATGATTTTCAGAACACATTTGTCTTAATCACTATGTTGCCAGAGAGAAAATGGAGATTCAAAATTTCTGGAAGAGAATTAGGGCCAGAGTGTTTGTAAGTCACAAGGTCTCTTGAATAGTCATTCAGACTTGTTGGAGTGCCCTTTGGTTTTGGGAGGTTTGAGACTTCTTTTTCGAACCTACTTGCCACTTCTTAAACATCTGTTTACATGAATTCTGCTGAGACTGTTTGTTTTGCCGAAACTGGATGAGGAGAAAGAAAATCCCTTAGACAAATAGGAAAAGGAGGGTAGAAAAGATTCCCTGAATCAGCTTGCTCCTTTCATCAGACTTTTTGATCACGTCTGTAGCAGAGGGCCCAAACATTAAATTTCTGTCCAAGGGAAAATTTTAAATCTCATTTTTTCACATCCCCTGGAAAGTTCTAAGAATGCAGCTAAGCAAGCCTGCTTAAAACCGTACCAGTGGCCATAGCCTTGGATGAAATATCAGTCATGCACACACTGCAGGCAATGAGTAGTGACCAGTGTAGTTGAAGAAACTTCAGTTATTTAAAGCAGACTTTTCTTCACAAGAAGAAACTGTAGATAAAATATTCCTCACACTTTCACAGTATGTCAGAATAAACATTAACATATGAGCCTGACAGTTTAAGCTTCTGGAGTTCAATGCTGTAGAAGTATACACTTTTTTCTCATACCTATAATTCATTTTCCCATCCTCATTAGAAAGAGTAGGATTGAAATTAGTGCTGCAGAGGAGTCGACTAAGGCTATAGCTGCTAGGTTAAATTTGGGACTAGGAATTCCTCAGTTTTTTTAAATTTGTATATACTATCTGCCTTAGAGACATCTGGCTATCAGGAAAATTGTAGACAGACACACATTCTCTAAAGCAGAGAGGACAGGAAGAATGGGAGAAGGTTCTGGAAAATCCTATAACAATTCCTAGAATTTTTTGAAGGACTGAGAAACTCCTGTATTCTCCCACTGAAAACACTGGGATATTCTAGCAATAGTCTGGGAGAAAGAGAAACCACGCAGGGAGAATCAGAAAGAGAGCTCTCCGAATTTGAATCTGAAATCTGAGGACAAAACCCTGAATCTGTCACTGCATCTTCGTGTTCAGATTCTGAATCTTGAATCGCTTCAGGAAAGGCGACATCCCTCTTTCTTTTACTGGAAACTACTCTACAGGAAGGATTAATAGTCTGAATCAAACCCCGGGCTGGTCCCAGTAAACCACTCCTATCCAAAGAAATTTGTGAAGAAATAGATACCTGCTTGGTTTTCTGTTTTTCTTTTAACAGTAAATGAGGCCAACCATGTTACTAATGGCAGCCACTGCTTCTCAAGGATGAACACAGCATTCTGACAATACAGGGAAATGTTCCCTGTTCACTGTCCCAGGATTGACCAGAGTGGTTCTGGTCTGAGGTACAACAAATGGCCACAGCAGAGTCATTTACCTGCAGCTGAGTCAAATTAGTAGACTGCTGTGGTTGCAAAGGCTGTTTGCTTAACTTTGTTCATTGCTGAAAGAAGAACAGACTGTGGGAGTGACAGTTTGTTCCATGGTCAAGCTGAAAAAGGTTCCTGTATCCTGGGGAAAACCAAGCAACAATGCCAGTAAAACTACCAGTCCACAAAAGTTGCACACTTATTTATTTATTTGATGGAAAAGACATGGTAGAAAGCACTTGCAAAACACTATGGCAGCCCCGCAACCTTAAAATAAACTTTTCTCTGTGGAGAAATTATGTTTATCAGTTACATAACCACTACTCTTGAACTGACAGAAGTGATGCGTGCTCAGTTTAAACGTATGTTACAGTTTCAAGGCAATCCGTTAAAACCCAACACTCCTAGCTTTAAATAACTTTCCTGATGATGAAAGTAATTTAAAAAAAAAAAGGAAATTTTTCCCCCAAAGGGAACTTATCTGCCCAGCTAAGGATAGTACAATCCGACTTTCAATCCACAAAGCCTTAGAGGAGCATACTGTTTGGCAGCAGCAAAGTTCTGAAGGGCTTCACACCCAAACCTGTCTTTTAGTCAGCTGAGCTCAAGCCACTTGACAGTTTTGGGTGCATGGAAGGTCCCCCGAAGCTTTACAAGATGGATGGCTGTTCTATCCATGGCAGGATATAATCCACATAGCTAACTGAAGCTTTAGAAGCTGGATGGCTGTTCTATCCATGGCAGGATATAATCCACATAGCTAACTGAAGCTTTAGAAGCTGGATGGCTGTTCTATCCGTGGCAGGATATAATCCACATAGCTAACTGAAGCTTTAGAAGCTGGATGGCTGTTCTATCCGTGGCAGGATATAATCCACATAGCTAACTGAAGCTTTAGAAGCTGGATGGCTGTTCTATCCATGGCAGGATATAATTCACATAGCTAACTGAAGCTTTAGAAGCTGGATGGCTGTTCTATCCATGGCAGGATATAATCCACATAGCTAACTGAAGCTTTAGAAGCTGGATGGCTGTTCTATCCGTGGCAGGATATAATCCACATAGCTAACTGAAGCTTTAGAAGCTGGATGGCTGTTCTATCCGTGGCAGGATATAATCCACATGGCTAACTGAAGCTTTAGAAGCTGGATGGCTGTTCTATCCGTGGCAGGATATAATCCACATAGCTAACTGAAGCTTTAGAAGCTGGATGGCTGTTCTATCCGTGGCAGGATGTAGTCCACATAGCTAAGACTACTGCGGCAGTGATCAATATGAAGTACACCTTTTGCTTCTTCATTTGTGCTCTGTAAGCTACAGAGTCCCACACTTTTTTGTACTTATTTTAATTTTAGTTGTAAGTATCTGTGTTATGCACAAATATGAGTCATCAGTCTGCTGTGGTTAATAATTCACAGATGTTAAGACCTTAGAAGCGGTAAAACATTAGTACAGTAGTTTTAAAAATTTGATGTGTCTGTCTGTTTTAATTACTCCAAAACAATTACTTTTTGGCTAATATATTTCAGAAACATTTCACATCTGTATAGAGATTATAATGCATCTTTCTATAGGTACTACATACATTTAGAGAATGTTAGGAACATACCCATGCAGTCAGTAGAGTGTGTGTGTGTGTGTGTGTGTGTGTGTGTGTGTGTGTTAGAATGTTGTCCTTGGTGTTTTGCAATATAATCCTTAACTGAAATTATGTATTTGCCACTTGAAGTTTGAAGCCTGTGTGTAGTTACCAGGTTAAGAACATGAGGCTGTTTTTATCAAATAATGGCACATCTCTGGCTGAGATGGTAAGTGACACTTCATTGCAGCATTATGGGGGATGTTTCTTTCTTGAGTGTACTGTCCTTCAGATGAGATGCTAAGCTGAGGTCCTATTTGCTTGAGATGGTGGTAGCTGAAGCAGATTTAAAAGATCCCATGGCAGCTTTCAAAAAGAGTAGGGTAAGTGCTCCAATGTCCTGCCAAATTTCCGTAGTAATGTAAATACCAACATGGGCCTCCCCAGAAAAAAGGCCACCATCCTAACAAGATTTGGTCAGCAAAGAATGAATAAAAAATGTTTGTGTTGCACTGCTTCATAGTTATTTTGTTGCAGATAAGAAAATTTGATGATATTCCAAAAGGGAGTCTTGAAATTTTCTTGAAATTTGTATTTGGGAGTGAACAGTTGTGGTGGCAAATATGTGTTTGTGGTTTGAGTTGTGTTATTGAGTGATGTTTTTGTAACATATTTGGTGAAGGCTTCCTAAAGACAATGAGGTTGCTGAGAACTTGATGAAAATCTTTACTAAATGTACCTGCTATAGTGTGTAAAACTGTAAAGTTCTCAAAATAAGAGATGAGATTTTTTTAATGCAAGTAACTTTTTTGGTTAAACTTTGTGTACAGGTTAAAAAAAAATCATATATTTAAGAGTAGAATCCACCTGATGTAGCTCTTTGTTTTCAGATTTTTAGAAGTTATGTCGTATGACGACTGTTTCTATAGTTCATGATTTTTTTCTCAGATCAACACACTGTCATTTTGAGGTTGCAGGAATTTAACATATTTGTAGCATACAGAATAGTATGTTAAAGAAAAACACACTGCTCTGGTTAGAAAACATGCAGATTATTATTTATTATTATAGTAGCACGAATTGCTGTGCTTCTAAATTGTGTTGTGTTTTTTTATAGAGAAAATGAAATGGTTTGTTCACTTGAGTGAAAATAATGGAGAGTAGAGGATATTTGCTCTTGCCCAAAAATATGAACATATGAATTTTTTTTTAATTATGCTGCAAAATAGTGGAAAAAGGAATACATTCTTCAGATCTGAGCAGTCTTGCATAAAAGTAACAATGTATATGCATACATTTACCAAAGTGAAGATGGACATATACCAAACTGCAGATAAACTGCTAATTCGGTATTTTATGTACTGTGTAGGAGGAGATGGTGCTTGAGGACAGCTGGGAATCTGGACTAGGCTCCTTAATGGTCCCTGGATTGCAAGCCTAGAAACTACCTGTAAGGGGATCCATTTATGATACCCATGCCTATCTCTCCTGCAACAAAGTTGTCTTCCTCATTGCCTCCAGTGTGCAGCACAGAAGTGGTTTAGGAATCCAGATGCCCAGTAATATCAGTACAAATTGTGTTTTGCAGCCTTAGTAGTTTTTTTTTTTGTATTTTTGGGGACCACTTTCTGACCAGAACCTAAACTATCTGCCAAATTAAGTTTGAACATCTTCCTGCCAAACATATCACTTAAGTCCTCCCAGATTTTCAGTGCGGTTTTCCTTAGAAGGCTATGACGTATCCATCAGCAACTCTGGCTGTAGCATGTCACAAGGCCCAAAGAAATTTTAGTGTGATGAAAGTCTTTATCTTTTTGAGCAGCATTTGATAACCAGTAGGCTCTGAGCAACTTTACATTTGTGAGGAAGCTGGTTTTCCTCACATATTATGTCACGAGTGACGAGAGAGATTCTTCATTTACACTGCTTTAGAACATAGGTAATGAAGCCACTCTAGGTGCTCAGAGTGGAGGTGTGGTAACTCTGTTCTCCTTCTCCCCTTTTCAACCACTTTTGCAAACCTGTTACCTTGAACGTGTGACTAGATGTGCACACTCTGGTGTGTCTTATGAGGAGCACTGTTTGTTTGTTTCAGAGTAATTTCATAAAAGCAGTTCTGGAATTAATGGGATGAGTAACTGACGGTTGTCCAAGTTAAGCAAGTACAGCAAGTAGTTTACGTTACATTAATTCTCTACAATAAGTTTCAAGATTATTACCAAGATGGTTACCTTGGGGTTTGACAATCCAGGCGAAGGAGTTGGTTATTGTTGAGATTTAGAAGGGAGTAGTGCCAACAGCTGATGAGCTATAATTGCAAGTCTGATTTTAATACAAGCTTCACTACTGCAATTACTAGTAAGTAAAACCGATGTATATTTCATTTTGTCATCCTGGTAACTGAAGCAGGTGCAAACATTAAACACACATGCATATAGAAAATGAAGTATATCAGAGTATACAGGAACTGAACAAATTTCCAAACCAACTTTTGTTTCAGTCTGTTGGAATATATTGTAAGCAATAAAGCTTCCTTAATTTTAAGCAGATGTAATGTTCTTTTCTTGCTGATTTAGTAAATTAGTTAAAAGAACATACAAGAGATGATAGTGGGACTTCTGGAAGCTTGAAAAAAAAAAAAAAAGAGTTGTGTACTTACCATAACTTTATATCTGTTATCCTATGTCACTATTCATCACTCTTGGGTCGTAGGATCTGACATCTGATCCAAGCCGGCAACTTTACAGATAGCTTCTAGACTTGAGCTCCTCCCACTCCCATGATCCCTTGCCACCCTCTAACCTCTCAGATCGAGTTTGCCCTAAAGTTAGAAAGCAGCTAAGAAAGACCTTGACCACCAGATAGGACATCTCCACTTCCTCTAGGTCCAACAGGATGGGGGAAGGAGGGAGGGATAGTGATGAATAGTGACATAGGATAATATAGATGCCAAGTTATGGTAAGTACATATCTCTTTATCTGATGTTATCCAAGTCACTATTCCTTACTTTTGGGTCAGAGTCCACAGCTACCGTAAATCCTGGATGGCCTCACGAAAGGGCATGCCGAAGAACTGCGGAGCCAAAGGAAGCCCTGTTCCTGGGGACAGTGTCAAGCTTATAATGATTAACAAAAGTGTGAGGAGTAAACCAGGTGGCTGCCACATAAATCTTATCTATGGAATGACAGGCCAGATGGGCAGCTGAAGTAGCCCCATAGAGCTACTGGAATGAGCTCTGATGGACCTGGTAAAGATAGACCTTTAGACAAATAAGCCAAGGAAACACACTTTGAAATCCAATGAGAAATAGTAACCTTAGAAACCACCTGACCCTTTCTGTTAAGCGAAAATGCCACAAACAGTTGTTCAGATTTGCGGACACTCTCTGTTCTATCCAAGTAGAACCATAACTGTCTATGAACATCAAGTGTATGTAGCAGATATTCCCCTTTATTAGAAAAGTTAGGGAAGAAAACCAGCAATTGAACTGACTGATTAAAATTCCCTTTCATAGCTATCTTAGGCAATAAGGAAGGATTGGTCCAGAGAACCACTCTGTCTTTATGAAACACTATGTAAGGTTGTTTGATAGAAAGAGCCTATGATTCTGAAACTCTTCTTGCTGAAGTTATGGCCACCAAAAAGGCGGTCTTCCATGATAAGAATTTCATGTTACATGTAGAAGCAGGCTCAAACTGGCTCTGTGTAAAAGATTACAGCAGAAAAGAAAGTTCCCCGGGCTGAAGGAGAAAAACACCCTTCAAAAATGCCTTAAAAGGCGAGAGGAAAAAGTGGGTTCCTCACAAACATCAAAATTAGAAATAGCTGCCAATTGTACTTTGATAGTAGAGAAGCTTGTCCCTTCTTGAAAAAGCAAAGACAAGAACAATAAGATATTTGGGATGGGGAGCTGAGAAGGAGTCCAGATTTTGCTGATTGGCCCAAATAGAAAGCCTTTTCTACTTATTCACGTAAACCTTTCTGGTGGATGCCTTCTGAGAGGCCAGAATAATGTTCCTGATGGGTGACACAAGCATGGACTGAGTCAAGATTACAGGAAGTGGAAAAAACATTCTATCAGACGAAGACTCTGTAGGTTGGGTGTTGGAAGCTGGGAGAGATGGGAAAACAGATTGGGAAGAGGATCTAGTGCCCAAGGGGTGTACTTCAGATGAGATCATAGGATGGGAAACCACACCTGCCGAGGCCAAAAGGAGGCAATGAGGATCAAGGTGGCCTTTGAATGAGAGGCATAGGTATAGGAGGGTAGGCATAATGGAGATCTGGAGGCCAATCAGGAACAAGAGCAGTCCTGGGGGACTTCCTGACAGGCAGAATTAGGATGAAATACCAGTTGCATTTATGTTTGTGAGGGGGAAGTGAACAGATTGCAGCTCAGCTGTCCCCAGCGAAGGAAATTCTTTTTTGCCACCGAAGGATTCAGGGACCACTTGTGAGGACTCATGATGACACTGATGCATCTGTCCACCAGCATGTTGGACTCACCGGGAATGTGCTTCCCAAGGAGAAAGCGCTCAGAGGACATCACTCATTCCCACTCCCCTCATGGCCTCGTGACAAAGCAGATAAAAATGTGTGCCCCCTTGCTTGTTGATGTACTACACAGCTGCCATGTTGCCCATGTGAACTGCACTGGTGCCTAGAGGGAGGCAGTCCTGAAAGGCTTGCAATGTGAGAAGGACTGCTCTCATCTCCAGTACATTTATTTGCAGTTTGGCCTCTGCGGAGGACCATGTACCTTTGACAGTCTTTCTCTGGTAATGCCCCCACCCCAACAGGGAAGCATCCAAGGTCACGGTGGCACTGGGGGGAGGAAGAGAGAATGATCGGCCTGCTAGGAGGTTGGGAGACTGAATCCACCAAAGATGATGATGCCTGCACACTGTCTTTGAATGGATTGAGGCAGTCATCAGATGAGATGGAGAAGACCACTGGACTGCTAGAGTCCACTGCAGAGCCCTCATGTAGAATCTGGATAGTGGCATCAGGTAGATTGCTGCTGCCATGGACCCTAAGGCCCTGACGTGTCAGATCTAGAAGGCATTGGGCATGAGTTCTGATTAGATGCACATGGCGGAGAGGGAGCACTGCAGTCTCTGACACAGTGTCCAGCTGAATCCTGATGAACTCCAGATTTTGGGATAGAATCAGATTTGATATGGGCAGATTCACTGTGATCCCTAACTGGTTGAACAGACAAAGCACATACTGAGTGGCTGTGGCCAGCCGATGCTTGGTGGGAGATGTGAGGATCCAGTTGTCGAGGTAAGGAAACACCTGGAATCCCTGTAGTCTCAGGTGAGATGTGACCACTGCTGTGCACTTGGTGAACACCCAGAGGCAGTGGTGAGACCAAAGGGCCGGGTCTAGAACTGTAAATGAGTGGCCTCTACACAAAAGTGGAGATGTTTCCCGGAGCGCCTGTCTATTTTTATATCATGGTACGCATTCTGGAGATCCACTGAGCACATCCAATTTTCCTTGTGCAGAAGGAGCATGATGGACTGGACAGTGACCATCTGGAACTTTGACTTCTTGACAGAGAGATTCAACATGCTGAGGTCCAGAATTGGACGCAGGTCCCCATCTTCTTTGTCACCAAAAAGAAGCGAGAGTAAGTTCTGGATTCTCATTGTCCTGTGGGGACCTCTTGCATGACTCTCTTCTGAAGAAGTTTGAGTACTTTTTGTTGAGCTAACTCTCTCTGATTAGGTGTGTGATGCACCTGCACTAGCCCAGTAATCAAGGAGCATCATTCCTCACCACTAGCACCAGTGAGGGATGTGCACATTGGGAGGATAACAAGTACATACGCAGTAGCACACAGATCACAGTCAGTCTGGGGTTGGTTTCTCCCTCTCTTTCCAGATCCCCAATAAGACTCCCCACTGACAAAGCTATAGGGTTCAGATCTCAGCCGAGTGGTCAACAAAAACCTCCGGCACTTTCTCTGTCCAACCAGTACTTCAAGTAGCTGACACACACACACTGTTTCAGATTTGATGTATATACAAGCATACAGACTGTCCTGGGGAAGGCTGGCAAAAGTTCACTAGTTATGCCCCCTTCTGGCAGACTATACGGTAGTACCAGCTGCCACCAGCCACTACTTAGCTACCATAAGGCCCTTACAAAGGGTGACAAATTCTGCTGTGTAATGTTACTATTATCCAGATAGTGTGTGTGTGTCCAAGACTAAGGCTATTTGAGTAGCCTGTACAGTATTATCAAATACATGCAAGTACTGTAAGAGATTAAATATCTCTAAACAAAACCAACAACAATTTAAAAGGTTTGAATATATTTAATAATAACAGAACAAGACAATACTAAATAACCCAATACAGTGACAAAGAGTTCAGAATCACAGGGAATACTTTAAAACAACATTGCAGGACAGTCTCACATAAATACAGAAAACCTCTAACCTGATCTTACTATTTTCATATCTATCTCTGAGAGATACTGTGATCCAAGTCTTACTTACAGAGAAAGGCAAGTGCTGGTGAGATGTTTACAGGTCCAGAGATGGATACAAAATGCACAGACGTTCTCTGAGATAGTTCTTAAATTAATAATACACATTACTGCTGTGTTAGCTAGATAACATCACTACTTGACACTTTCTTCTAGTTCCCAGGCTAAACAGATACCAATGTCTCTATGAAAAATACTTCTCTGTTAGACGCTGACACTTATCTCTTAGAAGCTTGCCTGAAAATGGAAGTCGTAAAACAATTTACACTTTTACATTTTAAACCTAGAAATTATTTCTGTCCTAAGATAATAGAAAGAAACTCTAGTAGTAGACATTCTGTCTACTATCTGTGGTAAACACAATTGTAAAACTCTTTACTTATGTTCTCAGAGTTTGCAAGTTAACTCTGTATGTTCCAACTTCTACTATGAAAACATACATTTGCACAGGCATATAGTCCATATACATTTCTGCTCTTTTCCAGCAGGGTGCACTGTGGTTACATTTTTGAAGCTCAGCACATAACATATGGGTTACTTATATTTGTAGACAAGCCTATGGATCATATTAATATTTACAATGGCATAAAATTATTTACAAAATTCTAGCTAGCTGGGCTGACAGCCTTCATAAGGTGGCACATCGGGGAGAAATTTCCTGTTTGGAAGGGACGACTGAGAAAAGGGAATAAAATAGCCCCTGGAAATAATGTTTAGCACCTAGTTATCTCTTGTAATATTTGCCCAGGCTAAAAGGTGCAGTGATAAATCACCAGTGACTGCCTCCAGGGCAGGACAGTTGGGCAGTGCCTCAGGAGCACTGGGGGACTTCTCAGAGAAAGGTTCCCCAGAGCCCTGATTTTGCAGACCCCCCTCTGCCTCTGGGGTGGCATCTGCCATTGAACCCTTTCCCTCCAACCTCTAGAAGAGGGCTCATCCTGAGCATCTTAAAAGGAAGACTGTGACTTGCAAAACCACATTTTCCTGGTTCCTCATTGCATCTTGGAGAAGGAGTGCTGCAGGGTAGAAAACTAAATTTCCACAGCCGACAAGGTCTTGCCTTCCTGCTCACTGCGGTGTTTCTTCGACCGAAGGACCAAAGAGGGTAGATCATTGAAGGGGGCATTAGTGAAGGATGCCATAAAGGACTCTGCAAATCCACAAAGATGCAGTCAGGCTTGGCACCGGATAGCGATGCCTGTACCGGCCACTTGAGAAGTGCCTTCTGCAACATTGAAAATCAGCCTCCTTGAGGAATTAGCCTGGAAAGTGAGAGTAGATAGCTTATGGGACACTTTACTTAGCTCCCTGGCAGGCAGCAACTCAGAAAGGGACATGGTAAGCTCTATGACCAAGTCCATCTGGAATCAGGTAATATATGCCAAGTAGTTAAGCGCCCACAGACCGATGGTAGCTGAGAAGACTTGCTTTCTGTGTCTGTCTATCATCCAGGATTTTCAGTTTAGGAGATAAAGAGATGTAATCTGCTCCAGCAGTTCTTTCTTGGTGGCGGCGGTGGCTACCACAGTAGCATCAAATGGCACTCCCTTAGACCAAAACTGTTTGTTGGAGGGGGGCTGAGAAATTTGTTGGCACACGTTGATATCGGCTCCACAGTGTCTGGCTCCTTCCACACCCTGTTGGCCATTAAAATCTATGAGTTTGTCAGTAAAGGGGGGACCCAGGAGGTAGATGGTCCCATCCTAAAAGCTTTCAGGAACACTGACTCCTCAGAGGATGGGGGTAGGGTAGAACATCTGCCTTTAAGCTTGAGGATTGCTAAGGTGTCCCCAAAGAAGACATCATTGGGCGGAGATCTGAGGGACCTGTCCCCTTCATCAAGGTCTGTATCCTCTGTGAGAGACTCCAAAGGGAAGTCCAAGTGTCTCCTCTTGCACAATCTCTTCTGAGGCACCTCCTCTGCAGGGGGCTTGAGGGAGGATGCGAAAGAAAGGGGAACCTCCATGGGGGGGGGTGACTCCTGCCTGAAGACTAGCTTGAGAGGGCTGACTTGGAACAGGATGATAAGAATTTGCTCTGGGGGGGGGGGGGGGGCTGGGGTAATCCCTGAAAAGTCGGGGAGGAAACTCTGGTGGAGGAAAAAGTCCTGCCTATCACCTGGAAGGCCAAAGGGCTGGACGATGCCCCATCTGCACTCCAGCAGGCAAGCCTGCCTGAGAAGAGGGACCACAGCATGCCAGTGCCTCCCAACCTCTAGACAGTACAGGCCCCAAGTTGTAGAGGGCTGAAGTGCCAAGGGGAAGGGACCAGTCCAAACATACAGGTCCAGAACCCTCACCCAAGGACTCTGGGTGACAGGTCGGGCCCAGGACTCCATCTGCCTGGGGAGGAGGCCGAGCAGAGGTAGTCAGGGACTCAGATGGGGTAGAGACAGGATGGTCTCTAGTGTCCCCTGTCTCCTCCTTGATGCATTCCAGGGCCTGGAAGTCCAAAACCACCTGGGCCGGCCGAGGAGAGGACAACGAAGGGGTAGGAGAAGGACCCCTGACCAGATGAGCAGGGGATGCAAGAAGCCCCAACTCAATCTGAGTCTTGAGAATGGACCTCATCCTGTCCACATTGGAGTGGAGCAAACACCTGAAGGGACCTGTAAGAGGTCTTGGGATGGGTGTTAGGACCCGAAGGACCTCCCATGCCTATCCAGAGAGTGGCTTCTGTGCTTGGAGGCAGTAGGGGACTGTATCAAGTCAAAACCTGAAGGAGAGTCCTCCTTCAGGCTCTGGCAGAGTACCTCACTACCCTCTTCAAGAGCAACCTTGATGAGTGGATGGAAAACCACAAATTTGTCCCAGGGGTTCCACCTGTGTCCTTCATTGACAGGGGCAACAGGTGCTGACTGAGGTTTCTTGTTTTAGGGATAAACTCTTGGCTAGGCTTGTAAGGGCCCCAGGGCCATTAGCTTAGTAACTTCTGATGATCCTGTAGTAATTGTGGGATCTGACACTGATCCTGGACCCATCCACCTTGGATCAGAAGACTCATAAGGATCTGAACATTTGCGTCCCACATGACTCTGATCCAAGGAAGTCTGATCCATGGCTGGTTCGGATCTGGTCAGATCTGAAGGCCTCAACCTGGAGACCTTGGATTTGGGGGTAGGTTCCCACGACCTCTGATCTGAGGGCCTCAGAGCTGAAGCCTTGGATCCAGAGGGGGAGTCACTGGACCTTGGATCCGAAAATGTCTGATCCGAGGAGCTGAGATCTGACAGCCTAGCCTTTTTTGAGGAAGACAACCTGGGAAGAGATGTGGCCTTCCACTTGTGGTCGGAGGGTCCAGACTTGGCTGGGGATTAGGCCAATGGACCCCCTTGGACCGTACCCTTTAATAAGAGTTTGTTTCATTGCTTGATCAAGGCCCTGGGGTTGAATGTGGCACAAATGTCGCATTCAACCTTCAGGTGGTTAGCGCCCAGACAATAAAGGCACTCCTTGTGTGGATCGAACATGGGCATCTTCTGACTGTACAAGGAGCACCTTTTAAACCTAACATGCTTGTCTGACATGATGAGACAACAAGAAACTACCAAAGCCTAAGAGACATGCCAAAATTGTTAACCGGGTGGAAAGCTAAGGTCAAATAACCGGGTGGAAAGCTAAGGTCAAAAAAACCTGGAAAGGACCAATAACAATAACAATCAGCAACTCTAAAATGAAACAATTATAACACATAAAGGGTACAGAGGTTAACAAATGAAAAAGGGCACAAAAAATGACAACAAGAGCAAGAACAGTCAAACACAGAAACTGGAGGGAAGGGACTATATACTATCTACAAAATAACTATAGCAAGCTACCAAACACTATAAAAGAGAGAAATTAAGCCAAAAAGAAGAAAATTTAAGGTACTTATCCCCACTGGAGACTCGAGCCAGAGAATCGCGTATGATGCTGAGCACGGCAAATGAGATTTGGTGGGGTTAGAGGGCAGCAAGGGATCATAGGAGTGGGAGGAGCTTGAACCTAGAAGCTGTCTGTAAAGTTGCCGGCTTGGATCCATTGTTGAATCCTACAAACCAAGAGTGAGGAATAGTGACATGGATGACATTCAGATCAAAGTGTTTAGACAAAAGTTTGCATCCAGGAAGTATAGTTAAACTGCATTTAAAATACTGAACTTGTCTTGCCATTTAAATTTGTTTTGTGTGATGTAGTTGCTCTTTATCTGAAGTTAAAGATATCAATTTAAGATATTTTTATAGTCTGTAGTGCTTTTAAAGTGGTTTCCTTGCTGGGCCTACACGTTCAGAGTTGGCTCTCATTTTACTGTGTTTTTACTAGCTCTCTTGAATTTGGTTCCCAAACTTGATGGCTTTTGTGCTGCCTACCTTTACTGTACATCTGGCCTTAGAAGCTCATCCCAGTCTTCTCCTCTGCTCATCTTAGTGGTTACTGACAGAAGTATTTTGGAAGGGTCTCCTCTTAGAATGTTACTGTCCTTTGAAATTGCTTTAAAGTGTATGTGTTCCTCATTGCTGGCTTGTCTGCATTTAAATCACCTTGTAATTACTTATAGCTAGTTGTTATATTTGTTCTGGTACCTTTTCAGTTGAGGATGACTAAAGAGTATTTTCACATTAAGAAGAATGGGACTGGCTCTAGTTGGAGATGAAAGGTAGCGTGGTCTGTGAATTGAAAAGCACACAAGGAGGCTTAAAGTGAGATTGTTTCATTAGTAAGTGGGCTTTTATTGGACTTAGTTGTTTGGTGTTAATCTGCACTTGAGAGCTACCTTTGCTGTGCTTTTAAATTAAGAAAAAACAGGATCATCAGTCTTGTGGCAGAAGGTGTTTACCTGGTTTCTCTCTGACATGGGATACAGTCCAGGGAGCTCAAGGTGTAGCTCTTTACTGGCCAGAGGACACAGGAGTTAGTGTTCTGCTTTTTTTTGTTTGCTATAAATTAGGTGCATTTTCACAGAGCTGTTCACCGTGCAATGACTGTTAGCAGTACCCTGTATAGTGGCAGACCTGTAGAGTTTGTACATGGGACTTTAACCTGTAACACAGGATTTGCATGGAGTTAAGCTGAGGGCTGCAAGTTAGCACATCAGACAGCACTAGTATCAGATCATAGCACTATCTGACTTCTAGCCTTATCTTTAGATGCCATTCAGGTGACCCCTGAAAAACCAAGTCCCTAAACTGCAGTAGCCTAACCTAAATACAGGTTCTGACAACATGGATTTGCAATTTCCTAATGTGTATGTGGTCAGCTTGGTAGATGTGGACATCCTGAGACAGTGCAGCAATTGTCTCATGTACTCAGATGAACTTTTAATCCTTAAACTAACATAGTGTGCAAGAGATGTACATACATAACTTTGGAGGCAAAAATCTCTGTTACAAGCAAGGTTGTCAGGAGCACACACTCTACATCCTTTGCACGTACTACTCACCACACACATACCTTCTTTTGCTGAGTCACTTAAAAGAGACTGCAGCAACTGTCATCAGCATTCACTAAAGCATGCACCAAAAGCAACACCTAACACCGCACATAGGCCTACACCCAGTGGCCCCCCAAGAACAAAGACCATAAAGCATGCAAACACTTTACCTGTCATAGGGGATTCTATTATACAATGCAGATGCCCCATTTGCCACACTGAACAAGGAGAAGATAACAGTTCTCCGTCTGGAGCTAGTATTTGCAGTGTCATGCAAGCACTTAAGTCACTGTACCACAGGTACCAATATGATTCTGTCATATTTCATGCGAGCGTAAATGGCCTGAGATGTATCTCATTGGACAATATGAATTGAGACACTATGGATCTCTGAATGTGTGTCACAGACCGGTACGTGCCTTGCATTGAGCAGCATTCTACCTTCAAGGATGGTGCCACAGTGTAAGCAGAAAATAATTTTAATAGTTGGCTTTGTTTCTGGTGTCACTCCATCCAGTATCTATCAGCATGGAAGGACTAGTGGTATCTCAGTCTATGCTAGCAACAAATACAACTCCAATTTGGTTAAACATGATGATGCCCTGGAGTTAATCCATGTCCAAGTTTCTATAAAAAAGGTTCCTTACCATGTCCTGACAAACTACAGGTCACTCTGTATGACCTACGTAGCTCACAACTCTTACCTAGACAAATACCCTACCCATGGGAGACTTTAATTGTCCCTCTATAGGCTGGGAAACTTGCACTGCTTCTAACTTGCAGGCACACCATTTCCCAGACTTTTGCAACACAGACATCCTGGCCCAGTTATTGTGCACTGCAACAAGAGGGTTAGACATATTGGACCTAGTGTGATAATGTGAGGTAGTACCAGTTATGCCAGGGAGATTAGGGAAGTGCATGTGTAACATATGGCAGGATAGCTAGCTAGAGTTTTGTAAAGGGTTTTATGTCATTTGTATATTGAACTGATTTGTACATATACTTGTGTTAAGAATGTATTTGTAAACCTGCTTGTGTTAAAATGTATCAACAGCTGGTCCTATTGGACAGAAAAGAAATATACATATATGTCAGGCTGTGTTGTGGTAACTGTTGAAATGTGTATATATATGTTAACAGAGGTTGCTGGAAGGGAAGGGGTTAGGCTCAGCCCAGCTTACCTCAGGAAAAAGTTTGAAATCAAATTACTTGGTATAAACTGTAAAGGTTGTATCTCACAGGCCTGGATGCAGCCAGAGATGCAATGTCTGTGAAATTAAGGGTTAGGAATTCTGCTGTATTGTCCTTGGTGGAGAACTAATTGCTACACTGGAAGAGTGGAAGTACTGAAATGGTTTTATAGCTTCCAGATGCTGTAACATATATTCACAAAGCTGTGTGTGTATATTGTGACACATATGTGTAAGATCCTGATCCAGCTTCTAGTAGAGGGGGTAGTGTGGGAACCACAGAGTCAGGTGACCAGATGTGCTGTCATTTTGTAATCCAGCACTGAAATGGTGCTTGCAATACTAGATGATAGAGAAGTCTCAGAGCAATACTAGATGATAGAGAAGTCTCAGAGCAGTCTGTTTGTAAACCTGACAAGAAAGACCACTCATCCACATCAACTTGCCTTGTTCTGTTAAGTAAGTAGGAAACAGTAATTATTTAGATCAGTCAGGAAAATATAGGGAGATTAGTTAAGGATTTTATGTATCTGTGTGAATCTTTCCATCTGTGTTATTTTTAATATTTCCTGCGATTAAAACTCTGGTGTTTATTGTAAATAGATAGTCATTATGTTCATGTTCTTTTTTATTATTTATTATTAAATATATTTAAACTTTTCATTGTGGCTGGTCTTTTAGAGAATATTTTAATGTTTGGGAGTACTTGTATTTATTTTGTGACACTGTGGCCCTCCTGAAAGTCTGCTGCATTTGGTCAAACACTATTATTTGTATTAGTATTAATTTTACTCAATATAATTGTGTACCCTTGTAAGAGCCTTAGAGTAGCCGGCTTGTGGCAGTGGAACTACCTTATAGCCTGGGTAGAGGTGGTAGAGCAGGTAATCTGTGCCAGCCTTTTTCAGCTGTGGGAGAGTGTGGGAGAGTCCAGCCCCAGGGCTGGAGTGTGTTCCCTGTGTGCACTTAAGGGAAATTGTGCATGGCTTAGAGAGCTGCGTTTAAAATACTGTGTGTGTCTATGTCTTTAAATGTGAACGTTCCCCCACCTGTGTCTGTGGTGAGGATTGAGGCTCCTTGATTACTGGCCCAGAGGGGGATGCCACACCTACTACTCACCAACATGGGAGAATGTTGCCCCCACCCCATCATGCTGTCTTCATTGGTGAAGTCTGATCACAAAGCTGTCTCCTTTGAAATAAAAATCAACCCTGAAAGTCTAACTAAACCTGTAATGGTTGGGAGCTGTTCTAATGCAAACTAAATCCTATAAGTGACATTTTATAAAAATTCATGGCTCCATCAAACCCCAAGAACACGGCTACTTATGAAGAACTATTTGCAGAAACTCTGTACAAACCTGTAAATGGGTGCATTGAGGCTGTTGTACCTATCAGAACTAAGCCCAGATCTAACACTAAAAACAAACCACACTGGTAGAATCCTTACCTTAGCAGGGTATATAACAAAAGGAAAAAAAGTCATGGCCAAAATCGGAAGGAGCAACTCTTTTTTGAGATGAGCTCTCTGATTCAACTGAAGTCCAACAAGGTGAATTACGAGAACAAGACAGCCTTCCGGGAAAATCACAAGGCTTTCTTCAGCATTGTGCAGAACTGGTTGTAAATGGCACAACCTTCACTGATGAGGGTGACCTAACAAATCTGCTGCCTGATAAGTTTAGCAGTAACTTCATCCCCCACTACCTCCTTTGAAATTCATTCTAGCATAGCCCCCCCCCCCCACTATCAACATGGAGTAGGCCCTGGTGGTGCTAAGGCCAAAACACTGCTTCAGTAAGCCCTGACAATATATCTCTAGCTGCCTTCTAAATAACCTGCAACGTGACCTAACAGGACCACTTGAGGCAGTCTTCAACTACAGCCTTAAAGCAGGTTCTGTGCCAGGTGAGTGCAGGGCCATAAGTCATTCCTCTTCATAAGGGTGGAGCATCAACCCACCTTGTGAACTGCAGGCCCATCAGTCTGGCAATGCAAAGCCCGTGGAATGAATTGTCATGGAAATGATCGATAAGAACATTGGCAACCTACAGACAGTGGAACCATCACAGTTTGGCTTTGTTTAGGGAAGACTTTGCCTTCTCAGACTTCTTCGAAAGGATCAGCAAGGCAATGGATGAAGGGAAAACTGTGCATACGGTCTACCTTCATTGGCCAAGGCATTCGATACAATACCCCACTTGGATATTGTTGACAAACTCTCAGAACTAGACTTAAATCCCTACATAACTCTCTGGATTGATGGCTGGCTCACAGATAGGATCAAAGAGGTCAGGATCTCTGCGATTACCTTCATCAGCTGACCAGTCGCCAGCGGGAATATCCCAGGGCTCTGTGTTAGGTCTAGTCTTGTTTGGCATCTTTTTCTCAAAGTCAGTTCTAATGTCAAAGGCATCTGGCTCACCATATTCTCAGATGACTGTAAATTGGGAGTTGTTATAGATTCTCCCACAACACCAACATCCTAGAAGAGTGTTTAACACAAATACAAATAAGTGGTGTGAAAGCCTTGGATTAGAACTCCGGTATGAAGAACTGCATTATAGTGCCTTTTCGGAGATCATCTACCAAAGCTAATTACTCAGTCGATAAAACACCTGTAAAAGTTGGCCTGATAGTTATAGATCTGGGAAAATATGTAGAGTAATCTGGCCTTTGATCAACATGTAGCCAAGATAGTAAGAAAATAATTCTGCGTCACCCAGCTCATAAGCAAGGGTATGTCATCCAGGTCCAAGGCAGTTATAGTACTCCCTCTAATCTGCTATTATCAGACCCATCATTGAGTACATTGTCCTCTTTGGCATGTACCTAACCAAGCACTTGGAACAGTTGGAGTGCCTTTGAAGATTCCTTACCATAAGAATCCCACGATATGAATACCCTGTCCTACACAGATCTCATTAAGGCCCATTCTGTGTACTCAGTCTCCTATAGGTTACAGAGAGACGATCTATGCCTGGCATACAAGGCATCCTCCGATCCAAATCTGATAGATCACTTGCATATACATAAAACAGACAGCACCAGAAACACTAGATCCAAGGACCTGAACTTTGCCTGCCACATAAATAGAACATGCTGGAGAGACCAATTATGTGTGCCTCAAAAATCCCCTCACAAGGGAATAAGCTCCCCATCTACATGAAGCAGAGTTGATCTCTGACCCTGTTCAAACAAAACCTTTATTATTGGATGAGAAATCACAAATTCACCCCCGGTCTGGCCCACATGTCTCTGATGGACACAGGTTGACAATAAGTACATTAATCCCCAACTAACATACCCCCCACATAACCCTTGGCTACCTCCTTGCTAACCTACCCCAGCATGTAGTTGCCCAAGGAGCACTGGGACAACACTAGGTTGGGTTGCACAGCTAGGCTTGTAAAGGCCTTGGTGGTCGTTAGCCTAGTATAAACCTAAGAACCCGAACCCAAGTAATCTGGTCAATCCAATGACAGCACTATGTATACCTAGAATAAGGGCAGAAGAGTATGTAAACGATATCTGTGTTATAATTGTACTCATCATCAACGCAGCATTTCTGCTCTTTTATTGAAAAAGAATTGTCTGTATTTGTATGACCACAGACTGCAACTTCAACAAGGGTGTGTTATGACTGCACACTAACAAGTCACCAGAACTAGCTAGCAGCTAAAAAAAATCACAGTAGAAGTCTGTTCACTTCAGCAAATATCATTGCTTTTTAACCATTGAAATAACATACTTGTCTGACAAAACTTTCTATTCTTTTCAGTATTACTATTTGTCTTTCCCTGCTGTGTAACATGGTTAACTATTTTCAGTGTTGCTATTCTGTCTTTCTTAATTTGTAGCATTGTGTATATGCCATCTGTTTTCACTAATACTATTCTGTCTTTCAGTACTCTGTGGTAAAGTTTATATGATGGCTGTTTTCAGTGTTGCTGTTTTGTTCTTCCCTACTCTGTATTAAGGTTTATGTGATGCCAGTTTTCAGTATTGTTATCTTTACCTAAACAGTAACAAAAGTGATACAATAACTGTTTTCATTCTTACTACTCCATCTTTCTCTCTCTGCATTTACATCAGGTTTTCAGTTTCCTGACCTTAAGAGACTTGGCCTGTGTTTATCACAGGCCTCTGAATACTTAATCTTAATTAACTCCTATCATAGCTCCTTCTTGTAACCATTACAAGTAAATGTTGCAAAGGCTCCACACACATACCGGGAGGCTTTCTCAGGTGTAAAAAATATTGTTTCATATAAGCAAGGGTAAAAGATGTCCACACTGCTGGCATTTGCTTTTGTAGGGATGTTGCATCATAGACAAATGCAAAACATGTCTGTTCCAGTAAGCAGTTATTTGTTGGACTTGAATGTAAACAGTAGCCTAAAGTTGATCTATGGCATTTGATGAAATGCTCATTTGACTGAATCACAATTGATGGAAAACACTACAAACAAATATACCATAAAAATAACACCTCTCTCATATGATGTGTGTATGTATATAAGGTAAAAACTGCAAGAAAAATTCCGCCAAGCTAGAGTTTTCACTGTGTTGATACCTTAAACCTCTTGCTCTGGAGGTCCATGGGATGTTTGTAAATGATCCCTTAAGGACATCCAGTGTTTCATTTACGTGGCTTCCATACATCCATGACTTTTTTACTTTTTAAGTTTTTATTGTCATTCAGGCCAATAAAGTCAAACCCCAGTAGCTATGAACATGCAAGTTTCAGCCTTTTTATTCACCTCATCAGCACAGCATAAGTGGATAGTTTGGTAATACTTGAAAAACACATGGTCTTTTAAACCCATCTGATGCCCATAAAGGTGAAGGTCTCACAGAGTGAAAACTTTCGCTTGGCTGGGTTTTTCTTGCAGTTTTTACTGAATGATTTGTCTGTGTGGCCTGTTATTTGATTTGGATGTTAGTTGGGATATTTCTAGGCACTTTAACCTTTATGGGCATCAGCAGGGTTTAAAGACTTTGTGTTTTTGATGTAAAGCCAAACTATCCACTTATGCTGTGCTGAAAAGGTCAATAAAAAAGCCAAAACCTGCATGCTCACAGCTAGTGGAGTTTGGCTTTATTGGCCTGAATTTAACCATAAAAACTTAAAAAAGTCACGGACATTCAGAAGCCATGTAGATGAAACACCTGATGTCCTCAAGGGGTTCATTTGTATATATCCCATTGGCCTCCATTACAGGAGGTTTAATGTATCACATGGCAAAAACTCTAGCTTGTCTGGGTTTTTCTTGCAGTTTTTACAGAATGGTTTGTCTGTGTGACCCTTCTTCCCTTGTTTATGCAACTCCATGACTATACAACTGCAGAGACAAGAAAGGAATACCACACAAAGTAAATCCGTGCAGAAGCATAAGCACCAGCATCCACAGATCTGGTGGTGCAACATGATAATGGCCATTACCAATCCATAAGTACTCTCTTAGACTCACTTCTATAATAATAATCAGAAAAAAACACCACATACACTCTATGGACTTTTAGACTTACTTATCTAATAACTCCTATGATCAAAAATAACACCATCACATTCTATAGACCTGTCATTTTTTATCAGTTGTAATTCAATCAAATGAGATTGACCATTTGTGATTCAGCTGAATGAGCATTCTGTCAAATGGCAGAGCCCCCCTAAAACTTTGCATGCTATGTATACAAGTACAAACTAGAGATAGTCGTGATGGCCCAAAAATAACACTCCAGTCCTATGCATTAAGGATATAGAAGAAATCAGTGGAATTCTGTATGTGAACAGCTATCCAAGGAGTTCTGTAAAGATTTTTTATGCATTTCTGACAAACAGTGAAAGGTGGGTGCAGTTGCATGTCAGTAATTCTACAGCTTTGTATAATTTGGGTAAGCATTGTTCTGTCCACACCCTTCCCTTACCACTACTTTACCATATTTTTTTATCTCCAAAATAATTGGTCCTTTATAGTAAATAATAAAGAAAATTTGTGAATTAAATGTATGTAATGCAAGTCTCTTGTACATATGCTATATCTCTTTTGTTAGACTACCTTTCCTGATACTGTTGTCCTCAACTAGCATTGTTATAACTATAAGTTTCTATTTGCTACCCTTCCCCCAAAGGGTACATCCTAATACAACCTAAATAACTTGTCTGACTACCATTTTAATACAGGTATGTATATGTTTATTTATGCATATTCATGTTGTAGCCATTACAGTGTGAATGCTTGTTGTATATAGTTTATTATTTATTTGGCATTTGTTGACCGGGATAGTCTGACTGGGTCAAATAACCCATTTTCAGTGGAGGCACAGGAAGAAACACTCCACACTTTTGCATTTGAATACATATGCAAAGTTGCACCATGACATGTGTAAGTACATACACAGCTAAATTACAGTTTTGGTATACATACATTTCTTAGGACTCTAACATAAAGTTTAATTTGCATAAACTATACATAAGCAGCTT
Organism: Protopterus annectens; assembly: GCF_019279795.1. Classification (NCBI taxonomy): domain Eukaryota; kingdom Metazoa; phylum Chordata; order Ceratodontiformes; family Protopteridae; genus Protopterus; species Protopterus annectens. The sequence goes on from NC_056733.1 coordinate 49,758,433, forward strand.
ATACCATGTATCATTATATTGTGATTTGTATTGGTGTGAATGTGTACTTCTGTTAAATATGCTTTTGTGTAATGTGAACCAATTTAATATTTGTGTATCATTTTTGAATACTGCACTGTTGAAGACAGCACTAATGTTACCTATGATAATCTGCATTGTGTCTTGTAATATAGTATGTCAGTGTAGTTTTTCTCCCTGGGCCTCAACTAAAAATATGGTTCCATACCCAGTCCTACTTCCTTGGTCAGCAAATATAAAACTTCATTTGTATGTATTTTTTTTCAGTACTGATTATTTCATAGGTAGTTATCTGAAAGATATTCCTGACAAATTTGTTGATATTTCCAACACATTTCTATGTGTAGATTAACATGGTTACAAGACTGTTTGTTTTTTTAACACAATTTGTCAAGGTCCCACTTGCTTAGTCCCATTAATCAGATTTTTTTTTTTTTTTGGCTCCTTTGATATCTGATTTGGGGCTATTACTTGTTACGGTGCAGCCACAGAGTAGGAGAGATGTTTTTTTTTTATTCATTCTATTTTCTTCACGCCCTTCCATATCACTGTTCATATCCTATGGGATCTCTTGCCAAGGACAGCCCTACATCCAGCCAGTATAACTAAGCCTTTACATCATTCTAGTGTTGTACATCAGAAATATGCTCCACATGTGAGTGTAGTGCATAAAGGTGACTCATGAACAGTACATACTGAGAACTTCTTTGCCACCAGTCCGAATGGCAGAGCTGAACATTGGTCTGGATGCTCTTTGTTGAGCTAGTTTCTATGGAGTCATTTTCAGATAAATGCCCCACCATTGGGGTTCCTTCTTTTTTTTCCCCATTATTCATGTACTTTGGGATCATGTCATCCAGAAAGGGAAAATGTCAGTGTGGGAAGCAGATTCCCCATAAAGACCATCAGAAGAAGTTTTTGTTCTGCCTAGGTGCTTCACATGATCATACCCAGTGTATCATTTGACAGACCCCAAAGGCTGTCCGCTGCCAACAGTGGTTTCCTGTACCACAACTCTATCAGTGGCCGACATGGAACCAACTTTTCGCATGTCCTCTGAGGCAGTGCATATGTTTGTAATGGACGTTGAGGGGGAACCACAGCTGATCATTTCCAAGGAGCTTAGGGGGATTCCTCAAATTTTGCTGAGAAAGAGATTCATGGTACCCTTATTGAATGTATGCATGGGCTCTGAGCCTCCTAGGTTGGTCAAAGCAGACATCCCACTGAAGAAAAAGCAGAAAACTAAGCACATTTGTCCCATTTAACATTTGTTGACCTGGGAAACTCCAACTAGGACAGAGCCTATTTTCAGCAGAGGCCTGGGGAGAAAGCTCCAGATGCATGACTTTGGAATGTGGGAGGAAACCGGAGTACCCAGAGGAAACCCACGTGAATGCATGCAGACTCCAGACAGTTAGGGCTCATTATATGAGGTAGTGGCCTCTTCTGGAGCTTTCTTCAAGGTTTTGGATACTAGATCCATTTTTTTTGAAGCTGCACTTGGTCCTCTGTCCACACCTTTACTACACATTACAAGTTAGATGTAATTTCCAGAGCCAGGGCAGGTTTTGCCAGGGTTACCCTTCATGGGTTTATGGAGGGCTCCTCTGCGCCTTCCTCCACCCATCTCTTTCAACAGCTTTGGTAATCTCCCATAGGTTATGAACACTGCAGTAGTGATATGGAAGGACATAGTACAGTTGTGTAAAGTCTTACCATAATAGTAGATTTCCTTCTTTTCACTATTGCAGCATTTAGTCCTTACCCCCTGTTCCCTTTGTTTCATTCTTCTATTGGGAACTCCTACCTTTGACTTGCTGTTCTGTTTCTTTCTTTTTCCCCTCTGGATGTGCATGTTCTCTTTTCTACGGGGGTGGGACTAGTTATTTGTGGCTGTTTAGTCCTGAGTATGTAGCATTCATGTGTCAACTTACATGGGGTAAGAATGTCTGACGTGCAACTATAGGAGGATGTAAAAGCTTTGGTATACTGGCCAGACGTAGGGCTATCTATGGCAGAAGATTCTTTATGTTAAGAGTACCGCAACAGTGAAAAGAAATATATTTACTATTATGGTAAGATCTTGCACATCTGTACTTTCTCAATGGTAGTTTGATTTTCAGATATGTAAGTAGCAGTGTGTATGGAGGTAGGGCTGGGGGTTGGCCCCTGCAGAAACACTGCTGTTACTGTTTTGAGATGGTTTTACTTTCTGTATTATGAAGTCGGCTGCATTTTTTTTTACTACTTTTAGTATTTACCTGTAGTGAGGTGCATTTTCACAGCGTGTTCTTTTAAGGTGATTTTTGATAATTTGTCCCTCAGTAGCTTCAGCGTTAATGTTGATGTCCTTCAAGGATGCATCTGCAGTCCTTACAAATGGGTTGTCCTGTCGTCAGGCAGCCCTTCGGTCGGCCGGATTCCAAAGTCTGGGTCTGGCCTCGGCTGGTGTCTCGCTTCACCCGACGTCATAGCTGCAGTTCTTCAGGTATAAAGGCATCAGCCGACGCCATTTTCTTCAGTCTTTCTTGCCGCGTGGCGCCCGAAGCAGAAGCTGTTCGCAAGTGCCGGTCGGTCAGAACCAGAGATTACTACTAGCGAATACTACTTCGAAGACTTCTAAAAAGCTAAGTACCCCGTTGGGGACTCTTTCTTGCCTCAGCCGATGTCAGAAAAAGTGAATAACTGTTTAACTTGTGGGAAACAAATACCTCATAAAGATTTCCACTCTTACTGCTTACCTTGTTTAGGCCCAGACCACGACGTAGCAGCTTGTCTAGCCTGTGCTTCTTTTAACCGACGGACGCTTAGACGCCGGTCGGAGTTTGCAGAACAGTTTTTCGGCTCTGATTTTGCTTATATCATGCCGTCGGATCCTCCGACTTCACAAATAACCAAAAAACGCAGGGAAAAGGACCGACACTCGCGATCCGCGGTTTCGGCCGAAACCGCGGTTAAGCCGACCACGAGTGTCTCGGTTTCGGCTGAAACTGAGCAAGCGGTTCTTTCCCCAGCCGAAAACATGCCTTCTACCGAGGCCTCTTCTATCCTGGTGGAAACGGCTTCTGAAATCCAACCTGCAGTTGCGGTTTCTCAGGAATTATCAGACACTATTCCCTTGGATATTTCAACCCCTGCACGTGGAGCTGCTAGGCCTCCTGCAGCCATGTCTATTAAGGCCTTTGCCAGGGCTAAAGCAGCTAAAGCTTCAAAAACGGTGCCTGTCAAGCCCCCCTCTCACAGGCCCAGCACCAGTTCCCATATGCTTTCTTTGGCTGAGGATCTCATTTCTTTAATTCGTGGATCCCAGCCTCATCCAGACAGGACCTCTCATCCACCTCCAGAGAAGAGGCCTAGAGCAGAGCCCCCAGAGCCAGTATCCACAGATGATTCCTCTGATGACTCAGAACATACAGACCCTCCTGAGGCTCCTTATTCTCCTTACGAAGACTCTGATGCTGAAGAGTCCATTCCTTCAGCCTCTCCACCTGGGGAATTTTCCTTTGGGGAAACCTTGCATGCTATGAGGGAGCAATTTCAGTGGCAGGGCCAAGATTTCTCAGACTCCAGAAAAAGGCTTAGAACCTTTCTACATTTGCCGCAGCATAGGCCTTTAGCTATACCTCCAGTTCTTTCTGTTGTAGATCATGCATTTAATGATGCTTGCACTGCTCCTGATTCATTACCTCCGGCCCCTGCTAAGCCCGATAGGTTCTACAGGGTCCCGGACACTCATCACCATTTATACAAGGCTCCTTTTGCAGATCCAGAGACTATCTCCCAGGGCCCTAAAGCTGTAGCAACTACATCTACTAAAACCCCCTCCCCTCTGAAAGGGAATCCAGGTCCTTAGAGCGATGGGGTAAAAAAGTTTACACCTCTGCTACTTTGTCAGCTAGAGCTTTGAACTGCCAATTTCATATGATTCAATATCAAGAGTTTATGCTAGACCAGTTAACTAAAAAGCTATCCTCTGAAGAATCTTTAGATAAGAAATATGTTCAGGAAATGGTACATAACATACAGCAGGTTAGTAACCATTCTTTAAAATGCGGCTATGATGCACTGGAGGCTTCCTTTAGATCAGCCATGACTGGCACAGTTATCAGGAGACATGCATGGTTGAAAGAGCAGGCATTACCAGACCATGTCAAATCAAAGCTTTTAGATGCTCCCATGGACAAAGTCAATTTATTTGGTTCCCCTGCACAGCAGGTACTAAAAAAGATGGAAGAGAAGGCGAAATCTGTACAAACAGTGAAAGATTTCTTGCAGGTTCAACCTCCAAGGTTTAGCAGGAACTGGCCCTCCAAAAATTGGTCCTTTCCGGACTCCTCTAAGACACAGAGAGGCAGGAATAGGCGTACAAGAGGCAGAAACCAATCCAGGGGTGCCTACAGGGGACGCCAGTGGCAAGGTAACAACCAGCGAGGCACAGACGCAGCCACAGCCACTACAACAACACAATCACAGTGACTTGGCTGTGACACCGCCTACCAGGGAACAACTGGAAGCACCCTTAGGCGGAAAGTTAACATTGTTTTCAAAAAACTGGCATTGCATCACAAGGGAAAGATGGATTTTGCAAACTATAGACCAAGGTTACAGGTTCCATTTCCATACTCTACCAGCAAAGAGAGGAATGCCAACTCTACCTCCTACTCAAAGGGCAGAAGCTCTAAAGCAAATAGCTCAATTATTAAGAATGAGAGCTGTGGAAAAGGTACCATCTATGGAACAAGGAAAGGGATTTTACTCCAGACTCTTCCTGGTACCAAGAAAAGAGAGCAAATGGAGGCCTATTCTCGACCTGTCTGCTTTAAACACATTCCTCATTGTTCCAAAATTCAAAATGCTGACCCTACAGCAGCTTCTTCCCATGCTGGGCAAGGAGTCTTGGCTGGTAACTCTAGATCTCAAGGAGGCATACCTGCACGTCCCCATACGACCAAATTGCAGAAGATACCTCAGATTTCTTGCAGGATCAGAGCATTATCAATTCTCAGCATTGCCCTTTGGCTTATCTACTGTGCCCAGAGTGTTCATGAAATGCCTGGCATCAGTAATTGCTTATTGCAGACTTCAGGGAATCCAAATTTACCCCTACCTGGACGACTGCCTGATACAAGCGGACAACAAAAGCAAGCTAACAGAAGACTTACAAAGAGTCATTTACCTGCTGCAAGCACTGGGATATACAGTCAATATAAAAAAGTCAAGGCTGATTCCATCCCAAAGAATAACCTTTCTGGGTGCAGAGCTGGACACATCAAAACAAATGGCATTCCTAACTGCAGAAAAGAAAGAACAACTACCTCTCTACTTCTTGGCATTAACAAAGCAGAACCATCTAACTGCAAGGAAAGTACTGCAAGCCCTAGGCTTCATGGCATCCTGCATAATTCTGGTCCCTCATGCCAGGCTGCATATGAGAAAGCTACAGTGGTACCTAAAGAATTTGTGGTCTCAACACAAGCACAGCCTAGAAACCAAAATTCCAATAATCCCATGCCTGAAGCAAGAGTTCCTATGGTGGGCTCAGGCATGTCAATCAAACACAAGATTGTCCTTCTGCAACAGCCAACCAAGCCAAACCATCACGACAGATGCATCAGACCTCGGTTGGGGGGCACACATGCTGGACAAGTGCGTACAAGGCTTATGGACTCAAGACCAGCTGCGCCTGCACATAAATCTAAAGGAAATGCCTGCAGTAAAATTGGCAATCCAGTCATTCAGACCATTTCTCCAAGAAGGTCAGTTGATGATAAGGACAGACAACACCACAGTTATGTGGTACATCAACAAACAGGGAGGCACACATTCATACCCTCTATGCCGGTTGGCACTGGACCTATGGAATGTGGCTCTAAGCTACAACATTCAGTTACAAGCAATTTTTGTACCAGGAAAAGAAAACATCCTAGCAGACATACTAAGCAGAACTACCATGGATGCCCACGAATGGATGCTGCATCCGGACATCTTCAAAGCCATCACAACAGAATGGGGACTACCACAAATAGACTTATTTGCATCCCCACTCAATCACCAGCTAAAGAGATTCTGCACAAGGACGTACCACCCACTTGCTTGGAAGGTGGACTCCCTATCCTTCAGTTGGAAGAACCTGACAGCATACGCATTCTCACCACTTCCTTTGATGCACAAGGTGCTTTTGAAGATCAAAGAGGAACGTCCGAAGATCATTCTGATAGCTCCAGACTGGCCAAGGCAACATTGGTACCCATTGCTGAGGAGCATGTCTCGGGAACAAATATGGGCATTACCTCTGATCCCATTGCTGTTAACACAGAACAACTACAACATCCTGCATCCAAACCTGAAAACTCTGCAGCTAACTGCCTGGAACATTGCATAAGAACAATTAACCCAAATTTATCCCAAAGGGTTAAAGACATAATCCTTGAGGCTCGTAGACCTTCAACACGAAAGAATTATGCAGCAAAATGGAAAAGATATCTCATTTGGTCTACTGCAAAGGGAGAAGATGTGGCACTGGTAAACATAGCCAACATCCTGGAGTACTTGGCAGAGCTCTTCCATACAGGCCTGTCCTATTCTTCCATCAAGATACATGCATCAGCCATTTCAGCAGAATGCAGCTTGGATCCTCCTGTCTTCTCTCATCCTCTGCTCAGGCAGTTTCTAAGAGGAATTAAAAATGTAAAACCTCCCAGGAAACCACCATTGCCAGCATGGGACTTGAACTTTGTGCTAGAAAAATTGACACTTCCTCCTTTCGAACCGGCAGCAACAGCAGAATTACAATACTTATCCTGGAAGACTGCTTTCCTGCTGGCAATCACCTCAGCAAGAAGGGTCTCTGAACTACAGGCATTAATGGCAGTGGCAGTGCAACCCTTCCTGATCTTCCATCAAGATAGAGTGTCCATGAGAACAAATCCTACATTTATGCCTAAGGTGGTATCCAGAGTGTCTTTAAATCAGGCTATCCACCTACCTACATTCTTCCCCAACCCTCAGAACAGGGGAGAAAGACTTGCATACCTTGGATGTACATAGACAATTACGCTACTACCTGGACAGGACCAAGTCCAATAGAAAAACTGACCAGCTTCTGGTAGCATATGCAACAGGAAAGGAAGGAAAACCAATTTCAAAGCAGACAATCTCCAAATGGATAGGAAATTGTATTAGATTTTGTTACTCCTACCATGGAAAGAAAACTCCAGAGAACATCAGGCCTCACTCCACAAGGGCTACAGCCACTACCACAGCCTTCTTACGAGGAGTGGCTACCAAGGACATTCTAGAGGCTGCTACTTGGACCTCCGTGCATACATTTGCCAAGCATTACAATTTACCTTTATACTCTAGATCCCGAGCAGGTTTTGCCACTGCAGTTTTGCAAGGGATCCTAACTACACCATAATCTTTCATTTTTTCCTCCTCCCCTAGTTTAGCTATGGTATTCTACCCATTTGTAAGGACTGCAGATGCATCCTTGAAGGACATAGTACAGTTTTGTACCTACCATAAATGTAGATGTCCGATAGGAATGCATCTGCAGTCAGGATTACCCACCCGCCTTCCCCTCTGTGGTACTCCTAGGGTATTTGCCATCCTTCAGCTAGCTTGGGGGGGATCTATTATGGTGTATTTGTTTTTATATATGTACATACATGCTTATTTTATGTGTTTGCTCTCTACTATTTGGAAACATTGGCATTCATCCAAATTTAGCCATCCAAGAGGGCACCTGGCATCTGGAGCAAGAAACACTGAGGAAAATGGCGTCGGCTGATGCCTTTATACCCGAAGAACTGCAGCTATGACGTCGGGTGAAGCGCGACACCAGCCGAGGCCAGACCCAGACTTTGGAATCCGGCCGACCGAAGGGCTGCCTGACGACAGGACAACCCATTTGTAAGGACTGCAGATGCATTCCTATCGGACATCTACATTTATGGTAGGTACAAAACTGTACTTTTCTGAGATCCATTAATGTTAAGCATTACAATATTACCTCTTTTTTTCTGTTGTTTTTTTTTTATCACATTTCTATTATTTTACAACCTGTGAATAACCAAATAATTTTTTGTGTGTGTGTTCTGTTCAAACCGTTTTTCAGAATATTCCCTAAACCTATTGACAAGGCGATAATTAATAAGGCCGTGATGAGTAATCATGTGTTTATTGTCAGAAGGAGGAAGAACAGTACTTTGACTGTGTGATACTATCTATTTAGGAGGAGCATTGATAGCACTGCACACGGTGCTTGAATTGGAATACGGGAGGAGTTACTCAGCACTAGTGTAACTTTCAAAATTATCATTACGTTTGCTTACAGTGTTGACCAGATTTTTGTCCCCGAGCTGGACGTTTGCTTACAGTGTTTACCAGATTTTTGTCCCCGAGCTGGAAATTGCCTACACCACTGAAAATATTGTAAATGCAGTTTCCTAATAGAACAGAAGATCTGATGTTTATGTGGCTGGTTCATGATGGCAAACATGGAGTCATACCCAAGGACTGACAATTGATAGTAATCGTAACTCCTGATAAGCTGTGATAACTGATGATGTAAAACAAATGCATTATTAACTTTTAGTAAGCAAATTTTTGAGAATAAAAAGATTGTGTTCCTTAAGTTATGAGTTAAATATTGCCTTTACCTGTGCCTGCCCTCCTCGTCCTCTCCAAAATATTTTTTTTCTTTGTCCATTCCTAGTTCTCCCAGAGGCGACTTGTAAATCTCTTGGTGCTACATTTTTATACATATTCACAGTTTACATTAGTCCTAGAAAATATGGAACTCATTTTAAAAAATATTTTTTTATATTTTCAAGGTGAATATTACAAACAACTGAACGGGGTGGCAGTGGGTGCCTCTTGTGCCCCAGTTTATGCTAATATTATGTTATTATACTGGGAAACTCATTATGTATTTAATTCTGATTATTACAAGTATATTAAGGCCTATTATCGTTACCTTGATGATATCCTTATAGTATGGCAGGGTCCAATGGAATATATAGAAAATTTTATGGAGCATCTTGGGACGACTACTGATTTTTTTTGTCCTTCACCTATTTTGTCAGTAGATCCAATATTTCATATTTGGACATACAGATTATAAAGGATGAAGAAAGTCAGAATTTTGTGTCTAGAATTTTTAGGAAGGAATATTTTTCAAATTCTTATTTTAACTTTTGAAGTTACCATCTATACTTTCAGAAGAGGAATATAGTTAAAGGACAGATGGTCAGGGCTGCCCGCATGACCTCGGTCAGCGATGATTTGACCCAAGAATTAGATTTTATTAAGAACTTGGTTATTCTCAGGGAATATTCTAGATCTCTAATTGAGTCTATCAAACTGGAGATTTTGAAAGGTTGGGTTACTAAATATATTCCCCTTATTAATGTCTGGGAACTGAGTATTAACAATGTCCGTGGAGGCTGATGTTCATTCTGAGGGGAGTTTATTTGATATTGTGAGGAACCCCGACATTTATTTTGTTACTAGGTTTAACCAGGATTCTCCTCAGATAAGACAAATCATTACCAACCATTGGAATATGTTTGCTATTATGCCCAATAGTCTCTGTTTTCAACAATCCCCTTAAGGTTAGCTTTAGGAGAGGTGCCAGTTTCAAAAACTTATTTGTGAGTGTAGGTTATCACAATGACATAGGGACAAAGGGTAAAAAAGGAACTTCAGATGTGGATGTTGTTTCCAGTGTTATATGTTAGCTAATGCTACAGAATTGTACTTACCCAGTTTGAATACATCGGTTCCTACAGATGGTTATTATAATTGTTATTCTAAGGGTGTGATATATATATATATGGCATTTTGTACCTCATGTTATGCATACTATATTGGGAAAACAGCAGTGCTTAAGGCAGAAAATTTATGAACACGTTCATGATATTACTAAGGGAAAGGACACCAATGCCTTATTTAGACACACCAAAGTATGCTGTGAAGCAAAATTTAAATTTTGGATGATTGAACAAGCTAAACCACTTGAAAACGGAGGGGAATGGGAAACAAAACTTGAATACCGTGAACTGGTTTGGCAATTGAGTTTTGATGCATGTATAAGTCCTGGATTGAATGACCATGGCTGAATAGTACCTGCATTAAAAATGAGAGCCGTAGTACTATAATCAAGCCCATCATAAGAAACAACATTTTATATTAATGACCCTCATGTTTCAGGTTTTTTAAATATAATATTAGTTTTGGTTATTTTTTTATTTTTTTTTTTTTCATGGAATTTGTTGTTAGTCATGGAATTTTGTTTAACTGAGTAGGGTTAACTGAGTAGGGTGTTTTAACCAATCAGTGTGTTGCTATGATTGTTTAAAGAAGTGCTGTATGTAATTGATTTATTCTGATGAAGTTTCTGTGGTGAAACGAAAGCACTTATTCTGGTTAAATTAAATACATTTCTTGTACTTCTGGTGTGGTTTACGTTTTCTTTTTGGCAAGGGTACGGTCCTTTATTGGCGTTCAGTCCTGTATGTTTTTGCTTATTTGCTTTGGATTTACTGAGCATTTCTTCAGGTTACAAATTGACAATTCTGATGTGAGCTTGAGTTCTTGCCACTAGAATTGTAGCCATACCTCTCAGCTGTCCAGAATCTCCAAATTTTTGCCTCATATTTGTCTGTTTCTCGTAAAATTTGTGGTTTTCTGTCCAATCACTGAGGATTGAAGGCACTAAATAACATTTCAGTTTCATACTTCATATCCTTCAGAAAATTATTGCTAACAAAACATTTTTATTCTACCAACTTTCTAAGTTTATAAGAGCAATATTTAAAATTTGTCCCTATTTGGGGGCATTTACCCCCCCCCATTGTTTTTGACTTTGTACAGATTTCTTGTACTAAAAAGTTGAGAGGTATGATTGTAGCCTTCCCCAAGGGCTGTCAATAGGAAGTTTTTTTACGAGTTCCTGTGCATTGTATAGAGTGGACAATGATAATTCCTATGAGCTGTGTGAGGTGTTTATGAGCAAATTTTTTTGAGATGTCCTAACTGTGTGATTCGTTGCTCTGTTCTGTGAACAGAGACATTGCATTGATCCAAAAGTGTTTACATGGTACGTTGCCTTGTAGTATGTTGTTTGTGGTAAATATTCTACCACATGAGATATGGTAATAAGTGAACTAGTAATTCTCCTAGAAGGGATGTGTATTTACGTGTGTGTCTGTGTGTTCATTTTTATATATGGATTGATATTGTTTAGTCAAAAGCTATTTTTGCCAAACCATAAATGATTACACCTAAACGACCAAAACACTGAACAATGGAAAAACAGAATTTTTTTTTTTAAGGGGACAAGCCTCCTTGTACTCCCCATATTGTGGGCTGTGCCCCCCACATCAGTACTAATTACGTATACTAACTCTGGGATCACATTGCAGTGGGGAAAGGTAAATTCCCTGATCCTCACTGTTCTGTGATCTCATGCAGTAGTTTCCTGTCTTTTTCCCCCAGTGGGTCAGTGTTTTGTGTTTTGACATTTCCTGTGTGATCATTTCTGGATCAGTTTTTAAACATTTCAGTGAAACAATGGGTTCCCATGTATATATAGATACACATGTGCGAGCACATTTGGATCACTATCACTTGTCAGCTAGTCATGTGATTGACAGTGCAGTTTGGTTGTGTGAATGTGGCATTCAAGAAAGGAACTTTGGTTGTGGAAAGTATGTGCTGTGTTTTGCAGTTCAGATACTTAGTCTCACATAAACCAACAGTTTTGTCATTAGGAGGTACAATTGCATGTGTTCATGGGTTGGAGTTAAAGAAAGGGCCAGGACTGGGGATGAATTTCTTGCTGCGCATGTATGGTGGTGGTGCTACTAGTAGTGGTATGTATGTATGTATGTGAGAGTGTGTGTGTTTGCGTTTGTAGGTTAGGGGATGGATTTAGTGTTTGTAGTGATATTTGTGTTGTGTGTCAGACTGTCTTGTAAAGTGGCAGTGTTATGTAAAGGGTTTTTGTAGGGTGGAGGCTTGGGGGTAAGGGTAAGGGCAAGGGCAGGGTTTGGGTTTGGTATGCTTTAATAAGGTGGTGTGGGGGAAGCCCTCCCCTTGCACATCCTTACTAATGCATGTTAATACTAACCCTGCCCTTGCATGACACTCAGCAGTGTATCTTTTCTTACAAAAACATGTTCTGTAACAGTATCACTGTCACTATTCAGATAAATTTGATCTGAATGTAATGATAGGTGTTTAGTTCATAGAGTGATCAACAAAAAAACTGCTTTGCTTTCCTTTTGCAATCTTCTGAAAAAGTGTGTGTGTGTGTGTGTATGTATATATGATTTTTATATATATATGTATATATATATATATATATATATATATATATATATATAAAAACATTTTTTGTAAGATTTTTGAAGTGCAAGCACTGATCACCTATGTTTTGGTGATTTTTACATTTTGATGTAGTCATAAACTCCCATTATAGCAGCAACGACTCTAGGTGATGCCCTTCGGGGTGTGTGTGTGTAAAGCAACCCCTTTTAGCATTAGCTGTGATGCATAGTATCATCTACGTAGAACACTAATCACACACTATATGCTGTAAAAAGGTCTAGCTACTCAACTGAAAATATTGGCTCTATGTAATTTGGACACATTGACTGATGTTGGGCAGTGGTATTAGCTGGTGTTAAGTGGGTTGAGGACCTGACCTGGGACACAGACCCATGCTAGGTGGGAGAGGTGCATCTCTTCTGTTAGCCAGTGTGTGCCTGTATTAAAGCCCAACAGCCCTGGTCAGTAAGCTACTGGTGTCCAGTTGCCCAGCCTGGGTTGCCTGGGTCATTCTGAGTTAAAGCTGCACATAAAGCCAGGGAACCTGCCAAAACTCAACTAAATATTGCCACACTGAATATTGGTTCACTGACAGGAAGCGGCTTGGGAATGGATGACATGATGGTAAGGAGGAAACTAGACATCTTGTGTATCCAGGAAACAAGGTGGAAGGACAGTGCAGCAAAGCCTGTTATAATGGGATCCAGAATCTACTACTTAGGAGGATGTCAGAGCAGAAATGGTGTGGGGAATTATGGTGAGGAAGAGCCTTCTAAAATAAGGTAAATGATGTCTTCAGAATTAATGATGGACTCATGGCAATCTGACTCCCAGTATAGCGATAGTGGCGTATTCAAAATTTGAGCTTACACCCGCTAGGGCAAGGAAAAAAGTGCATTAAGGTAGCAGTTGCCAGATCTTCTAGGTAAAGCAGGACAGAATGACGTGGTGTTGATAATGGGAACCCTGAATGCTTATATCTGGACAGAAGGAGCGAAGTATGAGGGCTGCCTATATCCACATGCGTGGTGCAACAGGAATAAAGAATGAGAGGCAGTCCTAGATGTCTGTCTGGCAAATGGCCCGATGGTAGCCAACCCATAGTTCACCAAGAGAGAGACAGTCTCGAGCACATGCAAAAGCGGTCCTCCTAATAAGAAAAGAATATTATCTTAGATTCGAAGATTACAGAGTCTTCCCTAGTGAAACAATCAGCCCATGGCATAATCTACTGGTGGCCACAGGTGGCCACAGTCAGCTGCAGCTAGTAGTCAGAGAAGACAAAATGGTTGGCAAAGACTAGGCTGGAGATATGGAAGTTGACTGGACTGAAAGCACAAGAGTTCAAGGAAATACAGTAGTCTCTATCACCTCAGGAAGAAGAGGAAATAGGTGGAGTAAAAAATGGCCATATCTCAAAAGATCATGTATGAAGACTATAGATCAGATAAGTTGGTGAGACAGGTACAGAAATAAGGTATATATGGAAAGCAAGTGGTGGAATGCAGAAGTTCAGGAATTTATCAAAAGACAGAAGGTATGTAGGAAAATTGCAATAAAAAAGACTGAGCAGGATATGAAGGAATATTGGTTGAGTGCCATCAGAACAGCAAGAAAGATGCTTTCTGTGCCAGTGTCTTAAACATGTGTCAGTAGATGGTGCAAAAACAGAATAAATGTAGTCCTCATACACCCTTCATAAGGGATGCCAGCAACAATCTGCTCACCAGTGACATCAAAGGCAGATGAATGGGGTACTCCCAGCAGCTTCTGACTGGGGAAAAAAAGGAAGACAAACCCATCCTAGAAGATGTAAGATCAGCACTAAGGAAAATGAAAGCCAGGAACGCAGCAAGCTCAGATGATGTCATGACAGAACTGATCAAGATGCTGGGTGAGTAGTGGAGAAATGGCTTCTGAGGGTACTTGTACCATAGTGAAGAAAGAGAGGGGCTTATCCAGATGACTGGAGAATAAACATTCTAGTGCCAGCGTACAAGAAAAAAGGGATCATTTACAGATATATGGGCAGTACAGAAGTGTCAAACTTCTGTCACACTGTATGAAAGTGTGGGAGAGGGTGGTTAATAAGTAGATCAGCAGAAAGTGAATGAGAGATGAGCAGATCAACTTCAGAGGGTGTACCACAACTGACCTAAAGTGTGCAGTGAGATAGTTAGTGGAGAAGAAGCTGGAAATAAGGAAAGAATCCAACCATGTATTCCTATAGAATGCCTATGACAAGGTCCCAAGAAACTTGATTTGGGAAGTCCTAAGATGGTTAGAAGTACATGATATGTACAAGGACTGAAGGATTAAATGACACAAGTGAAAAAAAATGATCAGGCTTCCACAGGGGTTCCGAGTGGGAGTGGGTGTGGGTGTGCATCAGGGTTCAGCCCTGACCCACTGATGTTCATACTGGTGATGAAGTACATTAGCAAACCGGTCCGAGGGGGGCAGGTCTGCAAAGCTGCTGTGCGTAGACAATGTAGCATTACAAAAATACTCCTAAACAGGAACTACAGCAAATGATAGCAGGAATGGAATGCACATGGGATGGAAGTTGGTAGAGACAAGACAAGGCAAATGGGGGAAATTTGGAAGAAGCTGAAAACGGAGATAGAAGAGAAGAGGGGAATAAGTTAACAGCTTCACGTACTTGAGAAGAGTGGAATAACAGCTTCACATATTTGAGAAGGGTGGTTGAGAGAAGGGAAGTCCTGAACAAGGAGGTGAGAGTGTCGTGTGTGTGTGTGTGTGTGTGTGTGTGTGTGTGTGTGTGTGTGTGTGTGTGTGTGTGTGTGTGTGTGTGTGTGTGCACATGCATGTCACACAGAAGAATGTCAAAGAATCTTAAAAACAAGGAGTATAAAACAGTGGTGCAAGCAGTACTTCTGTATTGCACAAAAGCTTGGGCAGTGAAGGCAGGTAAGGCACGGCACTTTAAACCTACAAGTGATGAAGTTGAAGTCCCTGAGATGGGTGGTGGGATGCACACTGTGGGACAGACTAAGAAATCACATCAGAGCAGAAGGTGAAGTAGCTCCAACTGCAGATAAGGTCAAAGAGAACATATTACAGTAGTTCAGGCACAGATGCAGGAAAATAGATGACTGTTTGGTAAAGGAGATTTGGGAGAAACCGGAAGAAGGTGAGAGGAAAAAAAAAGATGTCCAACTACAGTGGATATAAAATGCTGTAATTAAATCAAAAGGTGCTTCAACAAAGTATTAGTTTAAGGGTGTGCACAGTTATGCATCCAGTTTATTGTACGTTTTTTTTTTTTTTATATTTTTCCCCTAACAGATTTGTTTGTTTTTTAATTGAATTGTACAGGTTATAGGTCATGTTAAAGGTGGGAAAAGTTTTGAAATTATTTATTGTGGTCTCATTACTTTATATCACAAAAACCTGGCATTTTAACAGGGGTGTGTACCCTTTTTATATCCACTGTAACAGATGAATAGAGTCCATGAGAAAAGATTTGTAACTGTCAAGCATGACTCTTGAAGGTAGGAGAGAGGCACTGAATCCAGGTGGTGACAGCTGATGCGACATCCAGTCTCTGTAGAGAAAAAAGGGAGAAAACTGGGATGAGTGTGTATGTGTGTGTTTATGCGCATGTATACTGCATCGGAATGATATCTCACCTACAATTTTTTCTTTGCCTGGAAATTGCTTAGTCTTATGTGCAAGTCTATATAGGATAAAGCAGGCATCAGAAAATGAATGAGAAGAAACCTTTTTGAACTGAAATGTGTACCAGGTAGCATGCTGCTCACTGATTTCATACCACAGCCACAAAATAACTGTATTTTGCCAGTAATCAAGGCTGGTGGGCAGTTCACCTGGTTTATTGTAGTTTTATGCAAACTGCCTACCAAGCAGAAGGGCATTTTGAATTTGAGCAACTTTTTAACATGTTGTAAGAGACTTATTCAGCAGTACTGTGTAACAGAAGGCAGTGCTTATTCTACTGTTTGCTGGCAGTAGCTTTTCATACGCAGTATTGTGCTATAGGATGCAAATGCTAATCTACTGTGGTAGAAAACGTACTTTGTAGGGAAAACTGACTAGTTTCCTTTTATGTCGCTTTTATTCCTGGCAGCTGATGATGGTGGTTTTGAGAGTGAAGTGTACAATAACACTGTTGTGAAGACCCCTAGCCTGAGTGCCCTTGCAAAACAAAGTGTCATCTTCAAGAATGCTTTCTCAACTGTCAGCAGCTGCTCACCCAGCAGGTCCACCATCCTAACTGGCCTACCCCAGGTAGGAAGCCTGAATGCATTTACTTCATGTTTACAGCCACCTTATCTGTAGTTTATTGTACTGATAATACAGGTGATCACAGTGGAGGATTGGGCAGGGTCATAGTCCTCATGTTGTGCTACACACAGAGTAATGGTTGGACCCTGCCTGTAATTCCAAAATCTTCACATTTCCCTGTACAATGGATCATATGATTTCTGTTTATTAATTTGTTAATGTGATCAGTACTATTTATTCATTCAGTCATTCAATCAGTCAGTAGATTGGTGGCTCATCTAGCTGTTTTGTTTTTTGAAATAACTTTAATCATTCACAGCATTGAGTTCATATACCTAAACTACAATGAAGAGAAAAATCTCAATAACTTTATTCATTGTTGTGTATATGCATTGTATATACTAGCTCCATTGTAATTCTTATTTGTTCACATACTTTACAACATATTCCTACTCTTTAGTTTAATCATCTACTTGAGCATTATTTTGTACGTATTCCCAAATGAGCTGTTTATTTTATTGAAACATTTATATTTATGAACATTCCATCTATCCCATGTCTAAGACTTTTTACCATATTCAGTACTTCATTTACTGCTGGTTTTAGTTTTGATTTCCACTTTTATGTGACTGCTTTTTTTGGTTGCTAATAATAATAAACTTCACAAGGTTTTGCTCTGCCACAGCATTTTTAAATCTCTCTCCAACTCACTAGCATCATCTGCTTGGTGTAATATGTTCCCTCAACAGTTTTGTTGTCTCATTTTGTAAGGAGTCCTTAAACCCAGCTAACTCTACATAGTCCCAGACAATGTTCTAAATTTTCTCTTTCTCTTCACATCTCTGGTATGGAGTACCAAAGTACCTATGCGGACAAATCTATGCAGATGTCCGAAGTCTTCCTGACTTTATAATACACCTAGAGACCTTGCTCATTTCCTCCCATTGTTTTTTTAGTAATTTATCATTCTAATCTCCCTTCCCAATCTTTTCCAATCATACAGTATTTTGTATACCTTACTCCTTATCCCTTTGTTAATAACAACTTCTGGCCATGGTTCTACTAGAACCCTTCCCACAGTTGAATTTTTGCTCAGTACTGTCATACTGCCAGTCCAGCTATGTCCTTTGTGAATATTAATATGATTTATATAGAAGTGTGACAGAAAGAGATAGTGCCAGCCCAGCTATCTGGAATTTTGTAAGTGGTTTTGTCATTTGTGAATGCCAACATGCTTCATGTAAGATGCTTGTGCTACAACTGTGTTAGAACTGTTGGGTTATGAGCTAAAATGTAACCAAAGCATACCTTGCTGGCTTAGAACAGAAATGTATATAAATTATTGTGATTGTGTAAATGTATATGTTTTAACAGTGGAAACTAGAACATAGAGGATTAACTTGCAAAACTTCAAGAAAATAGTTGAAATTAAATTGTTTTACGATTGTGCTGTAAAAGTTATCTTTTATTTTCAGTCAACAGGAGACAGGATGTTTACACTAAGGGACTCTCTGTTGTTTTGTAAGTG
Source organism: Protopterus annectens (assembly GCF_019279795.1). Classification (NCBI taxonomy): domain Eukaryota; kingdom Metazoa; phylum Chordata; order Ceratodontiformes; family Protopteridae; genus Protopterus; species Protopterus annectens. The sequence goes on from NC_056733.1 coordinate 49,776,584, forward strand.
TTTTATTGTTTTATGTCCTCTAGCAGTTGCAGACCTCTGAAGGCTATGTATTTTCACAGAGAGATGCTAGATTCTGTTAGGTTCTGGCAAAGGGTTTTAGCTTGGGAACTAAAGTCAGGTGACAAAAAGTGATGTCATCCAAGCTACCCAGCAGTAATGTTTGATATTAATTTAAGAACTCTGTCAGAGAGAGACTGTGCATTTTGTATTTTATCTTTGACCTAACAAGAACATCCACACACTTCTGCACTTGCCTTGCTGCAAGTAGTTTTTAAGGCAGAGTAACTCTCTTTTTTTTAGATTCAGATAGGAATATAGTAAAGTATAGCTGAGTTTTTTTTTATTAATTTGAGACTGTCCTGCAATGTTTTAAATATTTCTTGTGATTTTGAACTCTGATGTAACTGATTACTTACTGAGTATTGTCTTGTTCTTTTATTATTTATTATTAAATATATTTAAAGCTTTCAATTGTGGCTGGCCTGTTCTGAGATATTTAAGCTCTTGGAGTACTTGCATATCTATCTTGTGACACTGTGCAGACCTCTCCTAAATAGCCTTGCCCTTTGTCAGACTACCATTTGGATTAATAGTAACATTATACAGTAGGATTGGACACCCTTTAAGGGCCTTAACATAGCTGATAAGGGGCTCTGGTGGCAGTGATAACTACCTTTATAGTCTGGGCAAAAGGGGGCATAGCTAGTAAACCTGTGCCAGCCTTTCCTAAGTATGTGTGTGTGTGTGTGTGTGCACACGGGTGTGTGTGTGTGCACGGGGGTGTGTGTGTGTATGTGTGCACGTGCGGGTGTGTGTGCTGGTGTGTGTGCGTGCGTGTGTGTGTGTGCATGCGTGCATGGGTGTGTGCATGTGCGTGCACGTGTGTGTGTTTGTCAGGTACTTGGGCAGGGACACGAAGCCCTGGTTAGACAGAGAGAGTGTTGGGAGGATTTGGCTTGGAACCTTGGCTAAGGATTCAACTTTATAGCTGTGCAAGTGAGGATTCTTATTGGGAATATGGAGAACGAGGAAGAAACCAGCCCCAGACTGACTGTGACCTCTGTCTGCTTTTAAGGGAAATTGCACTTTACTGTGTGTGTACTTGTCATCCTCCCAGTGTGGACGTTCCCCACTGTTGCCAGTGGTGAGGATTGAGACTCCTTCATTACTGGGCCAGTGCTGGGGTGTCACAAGTACGTTTCTCTGTTTCTTTGTATTCCACCAGCAGTCCTTGATATGGAAGGAACTCTCTGTTTTAGAGGTCAAACATCTGCTTGACTTCAACCCATTCTGTCACTTTTCCCTTCTAACTTTTGCTCTGAGTAGTATGGTTCCTTTGTTACTGTCCCTCATTTATTTAATGCCATATATTGCATGTTTTCTTTACTGTTAGTTGTATGTATTCCTATTTGCAAGAACTCCTTTCTCCACTTGTTCACCAGTTTAGTCTTTATAACATTTCATATAATTATTGCATTTCTCCATGATAGCTTGCTTCCAAACCCTTAACTTCTCTGAATCCTTTGTACATCATGTTCCACCATCATCTTTTCCTACTTTTGTCTATATTCCTCTGCTTGTTTTGTATAGCAAGTCGCAGTCTTGAAGGGTAAATTAATTCTCCCTTCAAGTCAGGTAGTCCTTATCTATCCTGTTCTGTAGGAAGAATCAGTTTATGCCACTTTACTTTTGATCTTTTCCATTCCTAGATGAATTCCTTTAACTCTCTATTTATTTATTGTCATGAACAACTTTATATTTGGTTGATAGAAGAAAAAAAATGACTGGCTGGCCTATATACAGGATCAAAGAAACTAAAGCATTTTCCTTGCCTATATCTTACTGTTTGTATCCATGCTGTTAGCCTTTCTAATCACTTATATTTTAACTCATTCCCTCCAGTACAGCTCTTTTGAGTATGTACCTTTAACTGTCAGAGGGTATGGAATGAGCCTTTAAAAAAATGAAGTTAACACCTTACGGTTCTAACAGTTGTGTTTGCCAACATGTATAAACTATTCTAATACTTTGCCCATGAGTTTGGAATTATTAATGCAAATATGAACAAGCAATACTTGACACCTAGAGGCACAGTAGGAGATAACTGCAGAAATGCCTGGAGGCGTAATCTATTAATAAGCTCCTGCTTGGTCTATTCCCATGTGTCCTTAGCCATTGCTTAAAAATCCCTTTTAATCCATACACCTAAATACCTCATCATTTCACACCCTCACAAATATAGGTATTGTTGACTAACTCTTGGGTAGGCACATAATTTATAGTTATAGCATTGTTTTAACTTCATTTTATATCCCCAGAATACATTAAGCTATCCTACAGCACCCTAATGTCATAGTCAGGATGTCAAATTATTTTTTCATCTGCTTCATCAGTTATATCCCTGGATCCTTTTCCCTAGATGTTCTTAGTATATGCTGCAAATAAGAGCAAAGAAGGAGGAAAACAAATTGAACCTGTCAGAAAGGACTCCTGTCACCATTATTTGTGCCTCCTGTCCAATATAATTCTTCTGTACTATTTTGTTTGAGAATGCAAATGGTAACATTACCCTATGCATGAATACCCACAAAATCCTGCATCCAAACTAATCAACAGCAATGGTGCTGTTTATGTTTAATTTCCTTCTGATTCATCCATTGTCAAATTTGACTGTATTCCACAAATCCAAATTGATCCATATTTATAAACTTTGGAAAAAGTATTTCCATACTCTTGGCTAATATACATATAAGCACTTTGTAGTCCCAATTCAAAATCAGTACTGATCTATATGATACAGGGAATTTGTCATAAACTTGAAATCCCAAAAGACTGAAACCCAAAATATTGAAAACTTAAAATACTGAAAACATATTTTATGCAGTGGCCAACTGCCCTTGCACACCCAGTGTGGGGTCTACTGAAGGGGCTGTTCCACATCCCCTCTTCTAATTATATATACCAACTCCAAAACTGCACATCAATGGAAAAAGGGCAAATTCCTATTCTCAGTATTTTGTTTTCGATATTTTGGGTTTCAGTCTTCTTGAGATTTTGAACTTATGACATAGACCAGATATAGGGTCCTTATCCTTCCTCAGTAATAGCACCACCACTGTCTTCTTCAATGAAACACATATTTCCACCACCTAGAACATTATTAAATAATGTTGCATCCTTGCAAGTATTTAAAGCATGGGCAATAATGCCTTCTAGCCTGCCAGTATACCAAAACAGTTGCTCTCATAATACGTGTCTAAGCTGTTCTTAAAAATATCTACAGTAGTGCTTGCTTTGATGTAATTTGATGGTCTAATCCATGCATCAGCTACACTCTCAAAGAACCAGTTAGTACACTTCTCATTCCCATAGAATCTTCTACATAGGTTGTTTGATGATGCTCCACTACCTTTTGATAACCCCAAACATTCCCAGAGGTAGTTGTCTTTAAATAGATTATACACCTGAATATGGTCTTCTCTTAAATATCTGTATGAGACACTGTACAAATTCAGATATTTTATCATTTCATAATAACTTTAAATGTTCACATCCTTGTATCCCCTTAGTATATTTCTGCTGTACTCTTTCCAGTTTATTCATGCATGTTTTCTTATAAGGTTTCCATATTGTTATTCCATGCTCAAGTTTGGGTCTAATATAACTAACAACAATTATTTCGTAATTTCTGATTTCCTAGACTTTATAAATCTTTATGCAGCCTATAGCTCTAACTACCATTACCATTAACTACTTGGTTGATAGTGATAGAAAAATTCAAGGCTGGATCTACCCATATACCCACGTCCATAAATGAATCTACAGTTTCCCAAATCTCATGTGCTTCAGATGTTCATCGTGTTTCACTGTTGCAGTCATCACAGTAGGGTTCTTCCTGCCGGCAGGCAGCCCTCGGTCGGCCAGAATCCCAAAGTCTGGGTCCGGCGTCGGCTGTGTACTCACCCTCCCTGATGTCAGAGTGCCAGGGGTACAAAGCTCCCAGCCAACACCATGTTCTCCAGTATTTCTTGCCGCGCAGTAGAAGCAGTTCGCAAGTGCCGGTCGGCTGACTCCTGTTATTTTTGGTGCTTCATACCAAAGACATTCTTCTTTTCAAAGCTAAGTACCCCGTTGGGGAAACTTTTTTCTTGCTCCAGACTGATGTCAGAAAAAGTTAATCCATTGTATTTCATGTGGGAAGCAAATACCTCATAAGGATTTTCACTCTTACTGTATTCCTTTTCTAGGCCCTGACCACGACGTAGCTAGTTGTCAGTTTTGTGCTAGATTTAATCAACGTACTATTAAACGGAGATACAATTTTGCCTTTCATTACTTTGGGAGGTGATTTAATTATAACATGTCGTTGGACACACTTCCGACTACCTGAGTTCATAAAAGGTGCAAGGATAAGGATAGTCCTCCGAGGTCCAAATCAGACGACAGTTTACAATCAGAGCCAGCTGCTGGTTTGGCCGTCATCAGTGAGGCGTTTTCGAAGCCCCTGTCGTCGGCCATTACAGAACCGCTTGCCAAAACGGACTCCCACGAGGAGCCAATTAGGCCTTCGAATACTCCAGGTGCAGGCCCTTCGGATAATGCTCCCTCAGATGGGTCTGGAGCCGCTGTGCAAGTACCGGCTTCCGAGGGGGTTTTCAGGCCTACGCAGCTTTAGGCAAAGACAAAGGCAAAGACTCCTTCTAAAACAAAAACTCAAGCCCAGGCTTCCTGTGATCCGGGACCTAAATCTCAAAAACAAATGCTTAAAATGGCAGAGGACTTGCTAACTATGATTAGGGGTTCACATCCCCCTCCTGACAAAAGGCCGAAACAAGAATTGGATTATGAATCCTCTGATCAGGCATCTATCTCTTCAGTGTCTTCCTCTGAACAGGATTATACATTCCCTCCTTATGAGGATTCTGATGCTGAGGAATCCATTCCTTCAGCTTCTCCTCCTGAAGATTATTCTTTTGGGGAAACTTTACATGACATGAGGAAACATTTTCACTGGGAAGGACAGGAGTACTCTGAATCTAAGAGAAGGCTTAGGGATTTCCTTCTTCTTCCCCAACACAGACCCCTGGCTATTCCTCCTATTTTGGATATTGTGGATGATGTCTTTTCTGAGTCTAATTTAACTCCTGACTCCTTTCCTCCGGCCCCTGCTAAGCCTGATGGATATTACAGAGTCCCTGACTCCCACCAGTTTCTTTATAAAAATCCTACTGCTGATCCAGAAACCATTTCTCAGGGTCCTAAGGCCGCCACTGCTAAGAACCCTATTCCATCAGATAAGGATTCTAGAGCTTTGGAGAGATGGGGCAAAAAAGTGTACACTTCTGCTACTTTATCTGTTAGGGCTGTAAATTGTCAATTTCATATGTTGAAATACCAGCAATACCTTTTGTCTGTTATGAAACAAAAACTGGGTACCATTTCTGCCTGCGCAGACAATAAGGAATTACATGATTTTGATGCATGCTACTGAGCAGGTGGGAAAACATACCTTACACTGTGATTTTGATGCTTTGGAGGCCTCTTGCAGGGTGGCTGCCACTGGCACGGTCATTAGAAGGCATGCTTGGTTAAAGGAACGAAATTTGCCTGATCAAGTGAAAGCAAAGTTACTGGATGCTCCTGATCAACATAATGTTTTGTTTGGGTCTAAGGCTGAAGAGGTTATAAAGAAAATGGAGGATAAGGCAAAATCCATGCAAACGGTTAAGGATTTCTTGCAAGTTCAGCCTCCTAGATTTAGCAGAAATTGGCCAGCTAAAAAAAATGGTCCTTTCCCAGCTCGGACAGGCCTCCGAGGGGTAGATATAGGCTCCCTAGAGGGAGGGCCCAAGCACAGACCTCTTATAGACCTAGACAGTGGAGTACTTCCACCCCCATGGGTGTAGAAGTTAGGTATCAACCTTACAGGAAACTGGCTCAATGACTCCCCCTGCATGGCTCCAGGAACCTCTCTCCTGGAAGCTCCTCTGGGAGGAAAACTTTCTCTTTTTCACCGAAATTGGACTTGCATAACCCAAGACAAGTGGGTTCTAGATGTAGTTTTAAGAGGTTACAAATTCCACTTTCACACCTTACCAAAACCAAACGGATGGCCAGACCTACCAAAAACTCAATGGGCAGAGGCATTGAAACAGGTGAGGTCCTTCATGGCTATGAGGGCCATATAACTGGTTCCAAATTCAGATACGGGACAAGGCTTTTATTCAAGACTCTTTCTAGTTCCCAGAAAGCAAAATACTTGGACACCCATCCTTGATCTGTCAGTCTTAAATACTTTCCTGGAGATACCAAAGTTCAAGATGCTTACTCTGCAGCAGCTCCTGCCAGTGTTAAGAAAAAATGCATGGATGGTGATGTTGGATTTAAAGGAGGCTTACCTACACATTCCTATCAGACAGGAGTGCAGAAGATACCTCAGGTTCAAGGCAGGCTCGAAACATTACCAATTCTCTGCGCTGCCCTTTGGCTTGTCTACTGCACCCAGGGTCTTTACCAAGTGCCTGGCACCAGTAGTAGCTTACTGCAGACTCAAGGGAATTCAAATTTACCCTTATCTGGACGACTGCCTTATTCAGGCAGACAGCAAGGACATTTTACTCCAGCACCTGGAATTTGTTCAGAATCTACTCAAGTACCTGGGATTCACTGTGAATGTAAAAAAAGTCAAATTTGACACCCACTCAACAGATAACTTTCCTGGGTGCCCTTTTAAACGCAACAACCCAGATGACATTCTTGACATCAGAAAAACAACTACAGCTGGCTTCAACTTTCAGAAGTCTGGCATTAATGTCTCAGCTAACTGCAAGGAAATTCCTGCAAGCTTTGGGTTACATGGCTTCTTGCATCCTACTCATACCATATGCAAGACTGCACATGAGGAAGATACAATGGTACCTAAAAAGTGTATGGTCCCAGCATTGTCACAGCCTGGAAACAGTGATTGTTGTCTTGCCTTGCCTGCAAAAGGAATTCCATTGGTGGGCTGTGGCATGTCTTCAAAACAAAGGGAAAGCCTTCAGTCTACCTCCAGCCTACCAAGTGATGACCACGGATGCCTCGGATTATGCATGGGGAGCCCACTTGCAGGGGAAAGGCCTGCAAGGTTTTTGGACAGAGGATCAAAAGCATCTACATATCAATTTAAAAGAGATGTTAGCTGTGCAGAATGTCCTCTTGGCTTTCAGGGATCTTTTACAGCCAGGGCAGCTACTGATACAGACAGACAACATCACAGTTATGTGGTACATAAACAAGCAAGGGGGTTCACACTCCTACCCCCTTTGCAGACTAGCCATGACTCTATGGAACACAGTACTAGCTTGCAAAGTGGACCTACAAGCTCAATTCCTGCCAGGGAAATGAAACATTCTGGCAGACAGCCTGAGCAGGAACCTGTCAGACCCACACAAGTGGATGCTAGACACCCAAATATTCAAGATGATTACAGAAGCCTGGGGCTGCCCGGACATAGATCTATTTGCATCTCCTCACAACTACCAGTTACAGACTTTTTGCACAAGGACATATCACAAGCTAGCATGGAAAGTGGATGCTCTCTCATTCAGTTGGAGGAACCTCTCAGGGTATGCCTTTCCACCACTACCTCTTCTACCAAGGGTGTTATTAAAAATAAAACAGGACAAACCAAAGCTGATCTTACTAGCTCCAAATTGGCCTCGACAGTTTTGGTACTCAACACTGATAAATCTATCCCAGGAACTTCCTTGGATTCTACCTCAGATTCCAAATCTTTTGTCTCAACATCAGGGCCAGGTCCTGCACTCTCATATCAAAACTCTCAGCCTGGCAGCCTGGCGTATTCAGGATCTATGATTAATCTTACCCTTTCCAAACAGGTCATGGATGTTATCTTAGAAGCCAGAAGACCTAGCACTAGGAAATCTTATGAAGGTAAATGGAAGAGATTTTGCACCTGGATGCATGCTCAGGAATCAGATCCTCACATTCCAAATATCCCATTGATTCTGCATTACCTAACAGATATGTTGCATAAGGGTTTATCTTTTTCCCCCATAAAAATACATGCCTCAGCTATCTCTGCACATTATAATACAGATCCTCCATTTTTTTCACATCCACTTCTGAAACAATATCTCAGAGGAGCAAAGAATTTAAGGCCCCCTAGGACACCACCCATTCCTGCCTAGGACCTCAATTATGTCCTGGAAAAACTTACTCTGCCTCCTTTTGAGCCTGCTGCCACATCTGATATAAAGTATTTATCATGGAAGACTGTTATCCTACTAGCTTTAACTTCAGCCAGGAGAGTCTCTGAGTTACAAGCGCTCATGGCTGTGGAACCTTACATTATTTTTCATCAAGACAGGGTTTCTTTGAGGACTAACTTTCTAAAGTGGCTTTAAACCAAACTATTCACCTGCCAACTTTTTTCCCTAATCCACAAAATAAGGGGGAGAGGATCTTGCATTCTTTGGATGTGCACAGGCAGCTTCGCTTTTACCTGGACAGAACCAAGGATATCAGGAAAACAGAACAACTGTTTGTTTCTTATGCGGCAAATTCCCAAGGCAAAGCTATTTCAAAACTGACCATTTCTAAATGGATTGCTCATGGAATCAGATTTTGTTACTCTCATCATGGAAAGCTAATCCCAGGAAAAATTAGGACTCACTCTACCAGAGCTGCTGCTACTTCAGCTTCCTTTCTCAGGGGAGTTCCTACCAAAGATATTTTGATAGCTGCAACTTGGGAGTTCAGTGCATACTTTCTCTAAGCATTATAATCTCGCTCTTTATTCTAAGTCTAGGGCAGGCTTTGCTTCTGCTGTCTTGCAAGGCCTTCTAGCTGCCCCTTCTACTCAATAATAACCACCACCCTTTATCTCAGCTTTGGGATTCAACCCTACAGTGATGACTGCAACAGTGAAACACAGTGAACATAGTACAGTTGTGTACACTTACCATAAATGTAGATGTTCGAGTGTCTTCACTGTTGCAGTCTGGGTTACCCACCCTCCTGTCCCCTCTTATACTTTTATTGGTGTGGTTCCCTACTTCACCCTTCTTCTGAGGTGTATTTGCTACAGGGTGTGGGGCTTGTTGTATGTTACATTTTTGTTTTACTTTTAGCCTTCACTTTTGGGCACCTGACATTTGGGGCAAGAAAAACTGGAGAACATGGCGTCGGCTGGGAGCTTTGTACCCCTGGCGCTCTGACGTCAGGGAGGGTGAGTACACAGCTGACGCTGGACCCAGACTTTGGGATTCTGGCCGACCGAGGGCTGCCTGCCGGCAGGAAGAACCCTACAGTGATGACTGCTACAGTGAAGACACTCGAACATCTACATTTATGGTAAGTGTACACAACTGTACTTTTTCATGCTTCAGTTTTGATGCATTTATCAGCATATTATTATCCTGTGCCCAAATGGTCAATTTAGTAGCTTTCTTTTGCAGGCATGCCATATCTGTAACACATGTAATCAGTTAACCCATTTTCAAGTTATATGCATACAGACTGTAGAACATCTCAGCTGAAAAAGATAGATCTGAAAGATAAAATCTGAGCAAGTATGGACCTAAGATAGAGACCTGTGGGGCACCATGACTGAAACCTCAAATTTCACCTGCTCAGTTGCTGTATGACACTTGTCATGTTCTATTTGTAAACCATGGAGCTGCCCATTTTACCAACTGTATATCAATACGTAGCTGTTCTAATTCATTGATCAGTGTTTTGTGTATAACCCTATCAAATGCCGAAGATAAATCTAAATAAATTACATCACAGCACAATTTTTCATTCATAGCTGTTATATTGATATAAGCATCATGTTACAGGTGATAATGGATTTATTTTCATCAGACGTATGCTGATGCATGGTTTCAAGTCCCAGCCTTTCCTATTCTGTTAATAATTATCCAGTATAACCTTCTCCATTATTTTTTCCACAACATGAAAGTAAACTTAAAGGTCTGTATGACTTTGCGTTTGTTCTACTCCCCTTTCTTTTTTTTTTTTTTTAATTTCTCAAAGTCTTTTGGGTTTCTAATACTATGACTGGGATGGACCCCATTCATAAGTCAAAGTACAATTAAAGTTCATGAAATTAGCATTGTTTCAATCCTTGATGTCAGCCAAAAGTCCTCTTTGTAGCACCCGCAATGTGCCCAGTAATGACACCTGTAATTCATATGGCGTTACATGTGTTGGTAACATATCTAAATATGATTGTAGATTATATTTTGTAAGACCTGTTGCTCCTTCTACTATTGGAACTGTCTGGGTATCTTTCTTCCATATTGCTCTCATTTCTGCCTGCAGATCCTGATATTTTATGACTTTGTGTGTCTCTGTATGCAAGACTCTGTAGTCACCAGGTGTGGCGAGATCAATGCTACTTTTGTCTTCTTTTCATGGACCATTGTATCTGGTTTCTGTGATGCTTTCTGGCTTATGTTTCTGGTGTTTTTCAGCCACTTCAATGCCATAATGTTTACACAATACCCAGTGCATTAGTCTTGCCACATTATTATGTCTTTCACTATACAGTCCTTCTGCAATTAGCATGTCACAACCAGCAATGAGGTGTGCAACTGTTTCCAATTAGGTTTTACAAAACCTACATTTGTCTGTTTTTTCCACATGTTCAGTGGACTTTGTAAACCAACGAGTATGCAGCCCACTATCTTGGGCCACCAAGATTAACCTTTCATCTCTCAGTTTGAATTCGCCTCTCCTTAACCATTCCTGCATTTGTTCCTGATCAACATGAGGCTTTTCCAGAGGTTTTATATACTTGCAACTATATTTATGCATATTCCACATTTCTTGTTTTCTTATCTGGTCCGTCACCTTATATTCTTTCTTTTGTTTTTTTGGAACATTCAGTTGCTGCCTGATTTTTATATACTTCTGGTTTGATTTCCATTCCTGCTTGACGCTGGTATGCTTCTGCTAGATTAAGCAGAGAAGTCGGCTTAGATTTATTCTCTTCATGTTTCAAAACGTTTACTATGTTTAAGTCTTCAAGTGCCCCTTTCCCTTAAAGACTGGAGACATGCACTTGTTGAGCCTGTCTTGAGCAGTCTCCCTGTATTTATGCAACTAGTAAATAACAGATATTATGGTACTATAAGTTCATGCCAGAGTATTCTCAGATCATTATTACTAATTCCATCTCTTCCCCATGCCTTATTTCAATCCAGTTTGTGTAGTTCTTTTCAATATAATCTAATTTAATTTCAGTATCTGAAGTTACTTGGATGTCACTAGGATAATTATCACGTTCTTTATGAAGACAAACTGCATTGCATAAGATTTTGTAAGTATATCTATAATCTGTTGTGTCTGAGATTAAATTTTAGAATGTTTTCACTCCTAAAACATCTTGTGTATCTATAAAATGGTTTCCTGTTATGCTCAATATCTTAATGAAAATTATCTCCAGTTTTTTTTAAACAAGAAACATCTTTATTAAATTATCATGACATTGGCAATCTTACATTTGTATAAATGAAAGCAAAGCATATTAACATAATTGTAGTTATAAACATTATACAGCAAGTATAACCTATCCAGTCATTGCATAGCTTATTCAAATCCTGCCTTCTTTTAAACCGTGTTCTTCCTCTGCATGTATTGCTTCCACAATTACCATTTTTCCCTATATAATTTGCTCCTTCCCTTTTCTAAAGATTCCAGTTACAGTTGTTTGATCTCCATTATTATAGTTACTGCTTCTAGTAAAGTTGGTTTAGACACGGATTTCCATTTTCCACTAATTAAAAAACAAACGACCAGAAAACTTGAGACTCAAGCACAGGATACATCATGCTAGTTAAAAAATCATGGAACCTTGATTTTTAACTAGCATGTATTAAAGTATAATGTGCTCGAGTCTCCAGTTTTCTGGCTGCAGTCTGGTAGTTGGCTTGTTTGTGAATTTTCTATGAATTGCATTTTTGGTAGCCACCATAATTAGACTCAGCAAGGCCTTACTATGTCTAAGCAATTCAGATTCTGTATCATGGCTCAAAAAATCATTTACTTAGTTGCACCAATTTGCTTACCCATTATCTCTGACAGAGCAGTTTGCAAGGAATCTTTAAATTCTGCCAACTCATTACACTCCCAGAAAATATGTTCCCAGTTACCACTTTGTTCCCCATCACTTCTCCAACAGTTGCTGTCTACCTGAGGAAAAATTCGTAGGTATTTTTATACCCCAGGTAGAATCTAATGTAAAAATTTCCAAGCAAAGATCCTAAATCTTCTAGATGCTGTTGTATTTTTAGGAGACATACATATATCCCCCATTGATTCTTTGTGAATTGCTTATCTAGATGTTCTTCATTCCACATTGCTGCAGTCCTAACTATTGGGTAGTCCGCTGTCCAGTCGGCCCGAATACCAAAGTATATGGCTGACGTCGGTCAGGGCGCATTAGACTGACGTCAGTACGTCAGGGTACTAATGCGCATGACCGACGTCATATCCTCAGTCTTTTTTGCCGCATGGTCCGATGCAGAAGCAATTTTGCGAGTGCAGGTTGGCGTTCTGAAAGTTTCTGAAGTCAGAGTTTCAGACCGAATCAAAGTTGGCTAAGTACCCCGTTGGGGATTATTTTCGTTTTTTCTTGCCTCAGTATTTAACCGGATGTCAGAAAAGTGAATAACTGTATTTCTTGTGGGAAACAGATACCTCATAGGGATTACCATACTTTGTGTATACCTTGTTTAGGGCCTGAGCACGACGTTGTTGGTTGCCGCTCTTGTGCTAGATTTAACAAACGCACTATTAAGAGAAGGTTAGACTGTGCCAGGTTAGTGTTTGGGAAGCGTTGTAATTATAAAATGCCGGCGGATGCTCCGGCCCGCTTCCCAAAAAAGCGCAAGGACAAAACAGCAAAGCCTAAGGTTGATGAACCGCAGTCCCGGACGCCGGTCCTTTGGAAGGCTCAGTGGAGCCAGAGGTTTTGCCAGGAGTTTCTTTGGAGTCTCAGGCAGAGACTTTACTGTTACAGGATGTACCCTCTCAGGAGGTAGGCCAGGCTGAGGGGGCTTCTCAGGTAACTGTTCTTCCCTCTCTTCCCAAGGTAGTTAGGGCCTCTCCTTCTGTTTCCAAAACTTCTTTGAGAGGTAGGCCAAGTTTAGCTTCAGTGGGGCTTCTCCTAGTTCTTCAGGTTCTGTGCCTAAGAAGCATATGCTTAAAATGGCAGAAGATTTGATTACTATGATTAGAGGTTCTATGCCCCCTCCTGATAAGAGGCCTAGGGTGGAACCTGAGTTTGAGAGTTTTGAACAGTGTTCAGAGGCTTCTGAGTCTTCTGGAAGACTTGCAGGAATATCCCCTTATTCTGATTCTGATGTGGATGATTCCACTCCTACAGCTTCTCCTCCTGAGGATTTCTCTTTTCAGAAACTCTGCATTCCATGAGGGAGCACTTTAAATGGGAAGGCCAAGATTACTCTGATTCCAGGAAAAGGCTTAGGGAATTCTTGTTTTTACCCCAGCATAGGCCTTTAGCTATTCCTCCTGTGTTGAATGTGGTGGAAGATGTTTTTGCAGAGGCTTCCCTGAACCCTGATTCTTTGCCTCCTGCCCCTGTTAAACCTGATAGGTATTATAGGGTGCCTGAAGCTCATAAGTATCTTTTTAAGAGCCCTAGGGCAGATCCGGGAACTGTTTCTCAGGGACCTAAAGGTGTTAAGGCCTCTGTTGTTAAAAATCCTGTTCCATCTGATAAAGAGGCAAGGGCTTTGGATAGATGGGGAAAGAAAGTGTATACTTCTTCCACTTTAGCCATGAGGGCGTTGAATTGTCAGTTCCACATGCTAAAATATCAAAATTATCTCCTTTCACAATTGAAATCTAAGGTGGATGCTTTGGCGGAAGGTATTGAGTGTAAAGAGTTGCTAGATTTAGTTCATGTGTCTGAACAAGTGGGTAAGCATTCTTTGCAATGTGGTTTTGATGCTGTACAGGCCTCCTCGAGGGTGGCTGCCACTAGTTCTGTTCTTCGCAGGCATGCCTGGTTGAGGGATCAGAATTTGGCTGAGCATGTTAAGACAAGGATTTTGGATGCTCCTTTACAGTCTGATGTGTTGTTTGGTTCGCCTGTGGAAGCAGTTTTAAAGAAAATGGAGGACAAAGCTAAGTCTATGCAAACTGTTAAAGATTTTTTGCAGGTGCAGCCACCGAAGTTTAGTAGAAATTGGCCTACTAAGGGATGGACATATCCTGCTTATGATTCTCAGTCTAGGGGTAGGTCTAGACGTGGTAGGGGCGGAGCTCTAGGTTCTTTTAGGCCTAGAACAGGGAGTTCACCTGCTCAGACTTCTGGTGAGGGCAGGGGTCAGTCCTTTCGTAAACAGACCCAATGACTTGCCTTTTCAGCTGCCAGTAGATTCTCGTCTGGCGGCTCCTTTGGGAGGAAGACTGTCTCTTTTCAAAGAAAATTGGGATTTAATTACTCAAGACAGATGGGTGTTGGATATCATTCACCATGGTTACAGGTTTTATTTCCATACATTGCCCCCTTTCAAAGGCATGCCAGACGTTCCTCCTCCACAAAGGAAAGAGGCTCACAAGCAAATTTCTCTGTTACTCCAAATAGGGGCCATTCAGCCAGTCCCTGTATCAGAAAGGGGCCTAGGATTTTATTCTCGCCTGTTCCTAGTACCAAAGAAGGGGAACACGTGGAGACCAATTTTGGATTTGTCTATCCTCAACACTTATCTGGACATTCCCAAGTTCAAGATGTTGACGTTACAACAGCTTTTACCTCTGCTGGGCAAAGATCACTGGATGGTAACTTTAGATCTCAAGGAAGCTTACCTTCATGTGCCTATAAGACTACGTTGCAGGAAGTATCTGCGTTTCGAGCTGGAAATTCTCATTATCAGTTCTCTGCATTGCCCTTTGGCTTATCTACTGCGCCCAGAGTATTCACAAAGGTTCTGGCTCCAGTGATAGCTTACTTCAGGCTAAAAGGAATTCAAATCTATCCTTACTTGGACGATTGCCTGATTCTGGCTCAGGAAAAGGAAGACCTTCTACAGCATTTGGAATATGTCATAGCAGTGCTAAGATGCCTAGGGTATTCTGTGAACGAAATAAAGTCCAGTCTAGTACCCTCTCAAGACATGTGCTTTCTGGGTGTGAGACTGAATACAGCAGCCCAGATGGCATTTTTAACCCCGGACAAACAAAAGAATCTTTCAAGTTACTTCCATCAGCTATCTCTTCAGTCCGGGCTGACTGCAAGGACAGTCCTTCAAGCCTTAGGGTTCATGGCATCTTGTATTCTGGTGCTTCCCAATGCCAAACTGCATATGAGGAAGCTACAATGGTATCTCAAAATGTATGGACACAGCACTGCCAGGATTTGGACACTGTCATTCAAATAATACCTTGCATTCAAAAGGAATTTTTGTGGTGGGCTCAGGAATGTCACCTAAACAAGGGACTCTCTGTGACCCGGCCAGAGGCGAGTCAGATTCTAACGACAGATGCCTCAGACATTGCTTGGGGAGCTCATCTAAATGGAAAGTGGATACAAGACAAGTGGCCTGCCAGACTACAGCATCTACATATCAACATGAAGGAGATGTTAGCAGTCCAGTTTGCATTAATGGCTTTCAAGGAGTTACTTCTTCCAGGGCAGGTGTTGATTCTAACAGACAACACAACTGTCATGTGGTACATCAACAAACAAGGGGGAACACATTCTTACCCATTGTGCAGGCAAGCAATGATTTTATGGGAGACTGCGCTCAGCTTGCAACTAACTCTTCAGGCAAGGTTTCTGCCGGAGCACAGAACTCCTTAGCAGATGTGTTAAGCAGACAAATCATGGATCCCCACGAGTGGAAACTGGATCTTCATGTATTTCAAAAGTTGACAGTGTCCTGGGGAACTCCAGACATAGATCTGTTCGCTTCTCCACTAAACCACCAGCTGCCAAAGTTTTGCACAAAGAGGTTTCATCACACAGCTTGGAAAGTGGATGCTCTTTCTTTCAGTTGGAAAAATCTTCATGTGTATGCGTTTCCACCTCTGCCTCTTCTTCCAAAGGTGCTTCTAAAGGTCAGACAAGACAAGCCAAGGATGATTTTAATAGCTCCAGATTGGCCTCAGCAGCACTGGTACCCATTACTGAGGAGTCTGGTAAAGAAGCCTCCATGGCCTTTACCCTTGATTCCACACCTGTTGTCTCAGAGAGAAGGTCACCTGCTCAATGTCAAGCTTCACTCTCTTCATCTAACAGCCTGGCATATTCTGTTTTGAAAGACAGTAGGTCTCAACTTCCTCAACAAGTTTTAAATGTGATTATGGAAGCCAGGAGACCCAGTACAAGGAAAGTGTACTCAGAAAAATGGAAGAGATTTTATTTTGGAGTGCAGCAAAGAATTTGGAGATTTCTGAGCCTAATTTGAGTGTGGCTCTTCAATATCTTACTGAGTTATTGGACAAAGGTTTGTCTTTCTCTTCCATTAAGATTCATGTTGCAGCAATTTCAGCTCACTATGATTGTGACCCACCATTGTTTTCACATCCTTTGTTCAAGCAATTTCTTAGAGGGGCAAAGAATATAAGACCTCCACGAGAGCTCCTACTCCTGCTTGGGATCTCAATTTTGTGTTGGAGAAACTTACTCTACAACCTTTTGAGCCTGCAGCTACTGCTGAACTGAAATACTTGTCATGGAAGACTGCTTTTTTGTTTGCCATTACTTCTGCAAGAAGGGTTTCTGAGTTACAGGCCCTTATGGCGGTTGAGCCTTTTTGATTTTTCATAAGGATAGGGTATCATTACGCATAAATCCTTCCTTTATGCCTAAAGTGGTTTCTAGTGTGGCTTTAAACCAAACTATTCATTTGCCTACGTTTTATGCAGATCCCCAAAATAAAGGGGAAAAGATTTTGCACACTTTAGATGTACACAGGCAATTGCGTTATTATTTGAGCAGGACTAAGGATTTTAGGTAGTCTCAGCAGTTGTTTGTTTCTTTTGCTTTGAGTTCTCAGGGCAAGCCTGTGTCAAAACAAACTATTTCTCTGTGGATTGGGTTTTGCATTGCCTTTTGTTATTCCCATCATGGCAAAGAGATTCCAGCTGGGATTAGGCCTCATTCCACTAGGGCTACTGCCACTTCAACAGCATTTCTAAGGGGGGTGGCAACTAAGGATATTTTGGAGGCAGCTACTTGGAGTTCAGTGCATACTTTCTCTAAGCATTACCACCTTCCTCTCTACTCTAAGTCTAGGGCTGGTTTTGCCACTGCTATTTTGCAAGGCATGTTATCAGCTCCTGCTTCTTTGTGATTTGCCAGCCTCCCTTACCTCTGCTTTGGGATTCTACCCAATAGTTAGGACTGCAGCAATGTGGAATGAAGAACATAGTACAGTTTTGTACCTACCATAAATGTAGATGTTCGAGGATCCACATTGCTGCAGTCCAATTTACCCTCCCTCCTTCCCCTCTCTGTTAGGGGTGGTTGTGTAGGTGAGGTTATGTTCAGCTGAGTTTGTATATATTGTACATATTTTTGGTGCAGGTATGTTTGGTGTTTTTGGGTTTTGGGCCTTATCTTTTCAGGGTCTTCTGACATCTGGGGCAAGAAAAGACTGAGGATATGACGTCGGTCATGCGCATTAGTACCCTGACGTACTGACGTCAGTCTAATGCGCCCTGACCGACGTCAGCCATATACTTTGGTATTCGGGCCGACTGGACAGCGGACTACCCAATAGTTAGGACTGCAGCAATGTGGATCCTCGAACATCTACATTTATGGTAGGTACAAAACTGTACTTTTCTCCTCCCTGTCCTTTCTAAACTTCTCTGATTCTTATAGTTATCTTGCAATATTGTATATGCTCATTGTCTATGCTCCACTAATTATTCCTTTTTTAACAGCAGCTTCTTTTCTAGATTCTACTAAACTCTACCAGTGCTGGTCTTTTGTTTAGGACCCCGCCTTTATTTCTTTCTCTTTGTCTATACTCTATCAATCCTTGATAGGGAAGGCAATCTCTAACCTGCAGTCCAAACTTCTTCTTGGCTTCATCCCACTCTTACCTTTCCCTTTCTGGTTATTTGTTCCCAATGCCTTGGTTCCGTTACCAATTTGATCCAATACATTTCAATCCCCTGTTGCCTATTTTCTGTACTCCTACTTGCAGTAACCCTGTTTGGCAAAATATCCTTTCCCCATTCCTGTGTTGACTCAGTTGTTATGATACATTCTACAACTTTATGGATGTCATATTCTGTGTGATTGTTGTTATTCTCCTTAAGAATCTGCATCCAAAATCCCATCCTTCCTTATTTCTTGAACACCCCCACTTCATCATCCTTTTCTGCTTTGAATTATAACCTTCTCCTTTTGTTCTGTATAGAAGCCTTAAAATCTAATACTCCTAAACCATCTAGCTCTGTTGGAAGTATCAACTTATTCCACTTGACTCTTGCCCTCTTTCTGTCCCAGATAAATTCCTTCATGTCTTTATCATTTTTCACAACTTCTTTTCTGTTTGATTAAAGATATGCCTGACCTGTATATAAAACTAAAGGGACTAAAACATTTTACTGTTCATATCTTACTGTCTGTATTCCTAAACACTATCTTCCAGTTTTTCAGTTTTTGTATCACCTATTGTTTAGTGTCTTCCCACATATCCATAGCTGTCATAATGGCAACCTTTTTATTCCATACTGTTAAATCATTCATCTTATGTCCCCATAAATTTGGGTATTGCTAACCAGCTCATGAGTGAGTACATAATGTATGGCTATACCCTTTGTTTTTTCTTCATTTAATTTTAAATTCTGAAAAACTGGAAACTGTCTCAAAATGTTCCACAACACTGAGATGTTCTTTTCTGGATTTATCCAGTGAAAAATATTGTCATCTGTAAATAAAGCCAACTTTTCTTGATTACCATACCAATGATGTCCTTGAATTTCTGAGTCCCTTATTTTCTTTGACAGTGGCTCCAAATATAAAGCAAATAAAGGGGAAAGAGGACACCCCTGCCTAGTCCCTGTGTTCAAACATAACCTATTGGAGAGAAACTCTCCAACTTCCTTCCATTCCATCATATATCCTCCTAGTTAATGTTCTTATTGTATCAGGGAATGCAAATGCTTCCTTTGCCCTTCCAAAATCCCAGTTTACTCTGTCAGATGTTTTCTCTGCTCATACAACAGCAATATTTTCTTATAGTCTGCTTCCAACTGGAATGTCATTGTTCTGTTAATGTCAAATGTTTGTCCCCCCCCCCCAACAAAAGCACATCAATCCATATCTGTCAATGTTGGCAATACCTTTGCCAATCTTTTGACTAGTATAGACATAAACACTTTGTAATCATGGTTTAAAATTGAAATGGTCCTGTATGAAGGTGGGTCTGACAGGTCTTTACCCTCTTTGAATAATATAGCCACCATGTTTTTTCTTCAAAGATGCTGGTACCTCCCTTTCTTTTAAAGTACTACAACACAAAATCTTCCAGATTTTTATTACTTTCTACCTTCCAAACTTCCACAGGAATAACATCTGCTCCAGAAAACTTCTGTGCAGATTCATTATATGTCAACTTTTTAGCTTATTTCTTCTTATTGTAACTATTAGTTTTTGAACCTTATCTTCCTCTGGTCTTAGTGTAATTAAGTTTTTCATAAATGTTTCCATTTCTGCCTTTCCTGGTTTCCACATTACTCCGTTTTATACAGATTTTCATTAAATTTCCAAAACACCTTTATAGGATCTCTGGCTATTTTTCTTGTTGTAGAATCCCTAAATTTGGAAACCACCCTAAGTTGTAAGTTTTTGTGCTTTGAAATTTTTATCAAAAATAGTTGCTATCAGCAATCTTTCTAAACTCATCATATTCTCTAAATACTCTGTTATTTTCTGTTAACAAATCTGCAGTTCCTTCTTCTCTTCTTCTTTTGTTGCTCCCTTATTCTGCAATACGTTAACCTTTGTCAGCCCATCTAAATAATTTCTATTGCTTCTTATTCATATCCCTTTTTCTTTTATTTCTACCAATTTTTTAAGCTCTGTTTTTATTTTATCCTACTTGTTAGCTATCCCATCTGAAAAAAATCTATCTTCTAATAACACCCAAATAATTTCTATAACTTTAATAAGTAAAGTCCCAGTGTCGCATTTTTTTTACTTCATTCCCCTGAATTTTTATCTTGTTTTTTTATTGCTGTATGATCTGAAGTAGTTAGTGGATATGTATTAAAGTTTTCAATTAAATGCACATGTTCATCTCTAATATAATTTCTTTCCAGTACAACCCAATTATTGTACCTTGTAGAATAATATGTTTAAATTCTATCAGAGTTCCTACTACTGAATTCATGTCTTCCATTCCAAATATTTTCATAAAGTTTCTCAGAAATCTACCCCTTTCCCTTCTCTGTCCCCCTGATGCATCCTCACTATTACAAACCAAGTTCCTCTCTCCACCAGTAAGTAATATTCCCTGCTGAAATCTGATTATTTCTCCCAAATTTTTCTTAAACTCCATAATAGCATTTTTTGTGAAAGATAAATACATGCCAATGCAACCATTCTCCCACGCAGTAGCCTCTTATTACCACAAATTTACCATTGTTGAATTTTTCCTCTCTTCTGTCCCTAACGAGGCTAATGTAGAAATCAGAATTATTATTGCTTTTTTTCCTTTGTTCCTGATATTCTGTTGAATATCCATCCTGAAATCCTTTCTCTGTCAAGTTCACATGATGATTTCTTTCCACTTGTGTCTGCTGTGGCATTCTTATTTGCACTCTGCATTTCTTAATATAATTCAGTACTCTCTCTTTTTTGTCTAAACCTGTAAGGCCATTTACATTCCAGGATGATAATATGGGTAGAGTAGCCACTATGATAAAGATCTATTGTTTCACTTATTATACGTAACAGTTTTTTGAATATGTATTTCCAACGTGTGTCATGCACACACTTTGGCAGGCTGATCTTTTTATACAGTTGTTTCTTCTCATCTCCATTTGAACCTATTTCACATTTTCAAGACATTTTTGCTTCAATTGAAACCCTCAGACAAAAAGCAAAATACATTTTTAGAACACTACCATTCAATATTAACTTGTAACATGCACGCAAAACTATGTATATTTTCAACCAGTGACATTTAACCCTCCAGATAGGAGCAATTGTACCAAATAGATGCATCGAGGGGCATAACCTAATCTAAAACTAAGGTTACCCTTGCTAAAGAACATGTTATAATCCCTGTTCTCATGTACACTGATTGCTCTCTGTTCTTTTACTATCTCTATTCCCCTCCCAGATGTGAAAATAGGTTGTATACTTTAATAACATGTTAACTTTTAGCCCTAAGAAAAACTGCACTGGCTAACTTTAAATAAAACTGAGTTGTGCACTGTGCTGTTAAATGCATTGAAGTATTAAGGTTGCTGTGGAGGATACACACACTCACTCTCTCTCTCTCTTTCACTTGTGATTTCAGAGTTTATTTTTCAATGAACTGCTTGTCATTTTATCTTTAAATTTTGCATTTCCCTCAGCAACAAATGCTCAGAACTCTCAAGATTCAGCTTGCACCTGCAGACAGTTTTTCTCCATGTAAAAGTAGTTGGCAGTGATAAAAAAGCTTACAAGCTTTCAGATGTATAGAGAAATCTTTGTAAATTTTACTCAGAACAGAATGTACAGAATTCCCCTGGCCAGCTTCCTTCAGTGGGAGACATCTTGTCTCACTAAGAGCATGTGCTAATGGGGGAAAAACAAGCTAACATCTTTGCAGATGCAAGATGGTTAGCATTTTGCATGACTTTCATTTTTTTATTCTTCAAGTCTGTTTGCCTACTTATTTATATGTTAATCTAAGGACATTATTCTAGACTTCTGCCCTTGTAAAAGCAACAAATAACATTGAGTTATTGCTGCTTACTGTCAAAACACTTTTAACCCCCCACCCCAGTAATCTAAATTTAAAGCATTATATTAACTTAAATGTATGTCTGTTCAGTCTTTTTGTTTTTCTCTAAAGCCTATATTTTTCCCAACTAAAACAAATACTTGTTTACTTTAATATTTTAACACATACCACTGTCACCGAAAAGATCCCTTCACATTTAAAATGCCCCTGACTGCACATTATAGAAAAATGCTTTACAATATAACATGCAGTTTATACCATGAAATGATTTATACAACTACTAATAAGACCAAGCATTGTTTTATGTACTGCTTTTTCCCTTTAGTATTGTTTTGAAGAGTAATGACACTGTAGGGTATATTCTTTACAGTCCACCCGCAAGCATAACAGTCAACTAAAATCCATTCTTTCCTCAGCCACTTTTTTTTTTGCAAAGCCAAATGTGATTGATGCTTTATAGTCTCCTATTTGTTTAATATGTTCTGTGTTGTTGGCCTTCATCCTGATCATCTCAGTCTCCCAACACCAGACAGTGTTTCGAGTCCAAGATACTCCTGATTCTTATAGTCATCTCCTGTGCTTTTTCTGTCTCAATCATTTTCCTTTGGAACATTAGAAAAAGTTTCACTAGCATAGTCTCTGTATGAGCTTTATTGTCAGAAGAATGAGAAGCAGAGTCCCATTCAGCTTCCTGCCTTACTTTTTTTTTTTATGGATAAACTTTTTGTTTCCTCTTTAGCCTGCTGTGCATCAAAAAATGTCTTTGATCCCCCAGGGAAAAGTACTCTGAAGACAGCAGTTGGAAACTTTGTCTTTGTCTCACATCTGCCTCTTGGTGTTCCCTGTTTCCTGAGATAAATTTGATTATTCACTGTGCATCAAGCAGAAGAGAACACTTTGCTGTCTCAAAATTTTAATAATTCTTCCCTTCTGCAACACCATTGTTAGGATCAGCTCTTTCTGTGCTGGTATGAATGCACCTTTACCAATCTAGGTCTTGGCTGCTTTTTATGGGTAGGTTTGGAGCATGCACTTGATGTGTCCTTTCAGTTATTAAAAAAAAAAAAAATTGTGTGAAACACCAGTCTGGTTGTTGATTTGTGTTTTTATTAAATTAATGTGGTTTGTTCCTCCCAATTTCTCTGTTAAAGCAGAAAATCTCTGGTTTCCTTTGCATGCAATGTCTCCTAACTCTGTTTTTGTTTTTGAAACTGCTCTTCCTGAGAAATCCCATACTCTGCCTTTTCTTTATTTCAACCAATCCTTACATCTTACTAACTAGTTAAGGCTTCTATATTATCCAGTCTTTAGTTATTGGAGTTGATTATGGTCCTTCAGTGTCATTTATTTTAATTCCCTCTGAGTAGATTTGAATTAATTTTTTAAATTACTGGACGCAATCTCTTTAAGCAAAGCTGAAGCTAGAACTGCTTTTTACTGAACAGCTACAGGATCCTTCCCAGCCTGTGTTTTCTCTTCACATTTTCTGGTTAATTTTCTTTCAGGTTCCCCAAATTTCTTTGCTGTCATCCACGCAGTGAAATTACTAGCCGGTTACTGAATTTTATCCAAACTGACAAATTCAGTGACACCCTTTTCTAATTTTCTATTTTATGAAGCTATTGATCAGTGTGCAACCATCTTG
The DNA here is from genome assembly GCF_019279795.1 of Protopterus annectens. Classification (NCBI taxonomy): domain Eukaryota; kingdom Metazoa; phylum Chordata; order Ceratodontiformes; family Protopteridae; genus Protopterus; species Protopterus annectens. Next base: position 49,800,182 of record NC_056733.1, read on the forward strand.
AAAGTCCAACAGCTTCCTTATCTTAAGTGGATCAGTTCAGGTCTGTGAATTTCTACACTCTGATTCCCAGCTAGTGCCTTCACGGTGCACAGTCTTCACTTTCTCACCATACCAGCTTCAGGTTTCAATCTACAGTACATAATTAAATTGTTGATGGTCTTCCATTTTTTCCATTCTCACTTACTAACCAATTTATCTTAAGGGAATAAGGAAAGCTTTTAAATTTATGTAAGCTTATCCACACACACTAATTCCATCCTAGTAGCTAGAAATCTCATCATTGTTTAACTTTGTACTACTACTTCCTAGACTTTTTCCTTCTCCCTCTGTTTCTTCCCTTTAAGGTTTTTTTCTGGCTTTAATGTCACTAATTCATTTAGTTATACCAGCTATCATTTGGAAAAGCATAATTTCAGTCAAACACACTATGCATTTCTATAAGTATGTTTCTGTAGCTTACATTTAAAGACACATTTTTCTTGTCTTGCTATTACTAATCAAGCCAGCTTACACCTATAGAAAATATCATCCCCCACCTTGGTTACAGTATATTTGGTTAATGAACTGTTTAACACAAAATATATATGGAAAATGAAAAATAATTTTAGTTGTTTTTCTCACTTAGCTTTTTCAGGAACATCAGTATTATAGATGGTTCACACATTTCCCTTCAGTTTAAAATAAACATCACATACTGAGGTTTTGCACCAATTACCAAGTTCACTTTATTATCAGTCTTTTTCAGTCTTCACCTTCTCTTTACACCATTTTCAGGTTTGATACCCAGTTTCTCCTCATTAGCACAAAACAAGAGTCATTGTTTTTTTTTCCCTTTATTTCTCAAATGTGGTTGGTCAACCCATAGTGATAGTAATATTTCCATTTCTGTCACCAGATTCATGTAATTATCTATTCTCTTACTGCTCCTCACCACCTTACAGTACTGGTATCTGGTTCAAATCCACTCTTCCCCAGATTTTTCTGGTCTTTCTTGGGCTTCACTATTTCCTTTTGAAACAAGGGAAATCATTTCACAGCTACATTCTCTTAGATGTTCCTCACTTGTACAGGTAAAAAAAAAAGTCCCCTTCATTTTATGGAATAGAGTTTCTCCTCCTTTAAAGCCTGATCTGCCTCATTATAAGTATTTGTATCACTTTGAAAAAATATTTAAAAAATGTTTGGATATAATTTGAATATCTCTTCAGGCTAACATCTTGTAATGATTGGAATAAACTTCTCTTTTTGTCTGGGATAGCGATAACATACATTTTCCACAAATACCCTGGTATCACCAGCATTCTAAACCTTTCCTTTTTCCCCATATTTTTGTCAAAAGCATGTCCTTATGCTGATATGACTGCATTTTAACTAGTATTCAGCTTGCTTGCTTTCTGGAATGCTAAATTTGAGGTGAAGTCACAATACAGCCTCTCTATTAACAAATCCTCCCATGGAACACTATTCTAATAACTTTGTATTCCTTTCAAGAAAGTAAAAATGTCTACTTCCCTCCATCTTTGGTACTGCAGTAAACCTCAATTTTTTTTTCTTCATGCTCTCTCTTCTAGAACTATGTTGTCAAACTTTTCCCTGTTTAGTGTCTCAGTCTCTGCCATTCTATCATTTCTGTTTCTGATGCCCTCAAATTTAACAGGGAAATTAGAGACATAATTTCAGAGCAATGAAAGTACTCCCTTCTTTTCATGAGTTGACTGTCTATTATTTCTTCAGATCTACTGGTAGTTGATGGGAAGCATCAGTCTTTGTCAAATATATCCTCCTTCACAATTGATTACTTAGTACCCCAAATGTATATTCTTAGATGTCCTAAGTGACCTAAATGAAATGAATTACTGCTGTATAACTAGTTGCAGAATATCCCTGTGTGGCCCTTTCTGACCATGATGGCTATCTTAGTGCCTTGGCTGAAATCCCCATTAATTTCAACATGTTTCTATTGGGAAACTTCAGCTGTCCATCAGCAGTCTGACTGATCTACACTACTGGTGGTCAGCATGCCTAGTGCTTTCTTGACATTATTAATGTGAACTCCACTGTACACATAATTAACCATCCAACTGGGGGCCCAAATACTCTTGAACTTTTCCTCACAAATGTGTCACTTTCTTGCATACCACCTTTTGTATAATTTACCCTTGTTAAAGCTGACCATAAATTGCTAACACTTTCCTTTTAAACTGGTGGTACTTCCCTAAAAGGTGTCTCTATTTAGGGCCTTCTCAGAAGCAAACTGCCTTCAGTTACTTGACTAAAATAAATTCCTTTGTAATCCTCCTCTGAAGGACCCCATTGCTAAAGCCACTGCTTATGCCTCTGAATTGCAATCCCACTTAACTGGTTATATCAATAAGGCAGTCCCTAGCCACACCAAATATAATGAGAACATTAAAACAACTGCCTGTGGTAGAATACTTGTATAAATCGACTGTATAGCAAGGTAAACAAATTAATGCTTATAAGAGGTCTCCTACCCACCTTACGATTATACTTGAGTAGAAAGCATAAGGGTAGCATTGGAAAGCTCAAAGCTGAGTATGATCTTAAAATAAACACCAAAACCAAAAGTAGCACATTTTTAATAGGAAATTAAAAACTAGCATCAACCAATGTTAGGATATAGTCTACAATAATACTGACCATTCTGACTCAAAGGAAATGGTTAATATCCTTGCTATCAAATTTAGTGCAAGTTTTATTCAACCCACAGTTCCAGCCAGTCAGTATAATTATTATGGAACAGTTCCTTTCAGCCCTCTCAAAAGCTAAGAGCACCTCCTTATTGGCCTTGATAACATACTATACTAGGTTGCCTGATTATCAGTACCAAATATAGCCTGTCTGAACTCCTATTTAAAAATCTTTAGTGTGAGCCTATTCCTATGTAAAAACCTTTAGTGTGAGCCTCTCCTAAACTTGAAAATATCATTGTAATGCCATTAGACAAGGGTGGTCCAACCATGGACCTTGTGAACTATAGACCCATTAGTCTGACTAGCCTCATATGTGAAGCTGTGCAGTATCTTAAACCTTATTCATTTGTACATTGAAACATTCTTATCCCTTGATCCCCATTGGTTTGGCTTTGCAGAATGTCCTACCTCTTTAATCTCCTCCTTATTTCTTTGAAAATGTCACCAAAGCGGTGGATAGTGGTTATGCATGGCATACAGCATCTCTTCCCCTTATAAACATTCTGGACAGAGTAGTCAGGACACAAATCTGTATGTTGTGTGATGGATACCTAACTGGTTGAGAGAACCCACATGGTTAGAGTTGCAAGTGCCACTTTTGAAAACAAAGTTACAAGAAGTGTACCACAGGGCTCAGTGTTGGCCCCTCTCCTGTTCTGCATATATTTCTCAGATCTCAAGACAATACATCTTGCCTGTGGTTATCAAAGTTTGCAGATGTTTTGTTCCTCCACTGACTTACACTTGCTCCAACATGGGTTTGACTATGTTAATTGGTACAAGGGCAATGGTTTCAAATTAAAAGTGAAAAAATATAGTATTTACTTTGATAAAGAAAATATTTATAAACCTTACTGTATATGTGGTGCACCCCTCCAATTAACACTGATAAATGGGATCTAGATGTACTGTCTTGTTAATTCCTTACATTTTGACCAGTTTGTTTCTGTGGTACTTTGAAAAGCCTTTTGTATGTCTCATCTGATTTCCAAAGGCATTTCCTTTAGATCCAAAGAAATCTTACTTCCTCTTTACCCATTTTTCATCAGACCCATCCATTATTGAATGCCATGTATTTGCATAAACATGTCACTTTACTGGAGACACCTCAGGGAATCACTAGCCTCAATACCATTTGTTATCCAGACAGACCTAGCAGACTGTTCTCTGTTCTGTGTACTGTCCCTTGTAAAGTACTCCATAGTGATCTGTGTCCAGTCTTTTGTGCCTATTCCTTTACAGAAAAAATGCTTCCTCAAATACATAACAAAAAGCCCTAAATGTTCATCAGCAGATAAGTAAGAAACGTTGGCATGATATATTCATATCCCAATGTACCCCCCTCATTTTTGAACAGATTTTCACTGCATGTCAAGTAGAGTAGCATTCTAGCCACTTTCAAGATAAACCTAGATAACTGCATCAGCATCCTCCAATTCTTTGTATTTTATTTTTCTCCCCTTAAAGCTGGAGGGAAGGCTTGAATATGGTCTTTTTGGCTAGGCTAATGGTCTGCAGACTAATTGCTTATTACTTATCTATGAACCTAAATTAATGCATATACTTCCCTGTTTCTCTGATGTGCAAGGGCTTTCTAACTATAATTCCAAATTGGTTTGTGACGCCTGTGCACTGGCCCAGTAATCAAGGAACCTCAATCCTCACCATTAGCACCAGTGAGGGGCGTCCACATTGGGAGGATAGCAAGTGCACAACAGTAAAGTACAATTTCCCTTAAGAGCACACAGAGATTACAGTCAGTCTGGAGCTGGTTTCTATCTTTCTGTCCAGATCCCCAATAAGACTCCCCACTGGCACAGCTATAGTGTACAGATCTCAGCCGAGTGGTCAAGCCAAAACCTCCAGCACCTTCTCTGTCCAACCAGTGCTTCATGTCCCTGCCCATGTAGCTGGCACACACACTTTGAGGTATGAATTATATACAAACACACAGACACTCCAGAGGAAGGCTGGCACAGGTTCTCCAGCTATGCCCTCTTCTGCCCAGTCTATAAGGTAGTACCGACTGCCACCAACCACCCTTATCAGCTACTATAAAGGCCCTTACCAAAGGGTGTCCAATTCTACTGTGCAATGTTGTTATTATCTAATTGGTAAGTGTGACTTAAGACTTGAAGACTATTTAGGACCGGCCTATACAGTGTCACCAAATACATGCAAGTACTCTTAAGAGCTTAAATATCTCTACACACAAACCAGCCACAGTTAAAAGGTTTAAAATATGTAATAATAAAAACACAAGACACTACTTGTCAATTCAACATGGTGATAATAAAGATTTCAGAAATCACAGGAAAATACTTTAAAACAATATTGTAGGAAAGACTGACATAAATTTAGAAAAGACTAATCTGGCTATATTTCTATCTATTTCTAAGAGAAATACTAAGAGCTAAACTTTACTTACAGAGCAAGGCACAGTGCTGGTGAGTTGTTAACAGGTCTGAAGACAAATACAAAATGCTATCTCTCTCTCTCTGAGAGATAGTCTTAAATTGATAATACACTTTACTGCTGAGTCATTTCAGATTACATCATTCTTTTCACCTCTGCTGAAGTTTCCCAGGCTCACAGAACTCAAAATTTTAACATTTCTTTTTGATCTGCACCTGCCAGGAAGCCGCAGCAATAAAAGACACTTTTTACACATGAAACCTAGTAATTATCTATGTCTTAAGAGAATAGAAAGAACTTCTAGCTGCAGATATCCTGTCTCCGAGCTTCAGATCACACACAGTTGTAAAATCCTTTACTTATCAGCTTTCTTCCAGCAGGGTGCACTGTGGTTACATTTTTGAAGCTCAGAACATACACAAGATTTCTTACATTTGTCAAACAAGTCTGTTGATCATATTAATATTTACAAGGACATAGAATTATTTACAAAATTCTATCTAGCTAGGCTGGCAGCCTTCACATGGTTTACTTCTACAAAGAAGTAAAATAACTGAATCTACTTTACACTCTTTTAATGAAGTTTCTTTAAGATTCTAATGTACAAAGGCTAGAAATATTTCACTGAGAATTTGGACAATGTTCCAAAGTAGTTGGAAATGGTATCTTTGAAGTTGTTTATGATGCACAAGGACATTTTTTTTAAGTTTCTACAGCTCATATGTGGTATAAGGAACATTTTAGCCCTTTTTCCTTGATATGAAGGTATGTATAGTAACGGAATGTTTTTTGCATGTGAAGTGCTAGATGCAGAATTGCACTTACAGATGTGCTATCTTGTTTTTTTCATGCTCACACGCCAGTGTTGTACTGCACTTGACTGTATCATCCTGTTCCTGTCCTTGACAGCATTGTGTGCTTAGTTCTGCAAAAATTCACTGTTCATGGCATTATTTAATATACTATTAGTGTGTGTGTGTGTGTAGGTGTAGATAATGCTGAATATACTCTCTGTTGGTGTGGTTTGATAATGAGGGCAAAGCCAGAGTGATCAAAAAAAGCCAGCCATGGTTAACTCCAGCATTATCCCCTCACACACATGCATGGTGAATTGCTATTATGCACTGACATCATTCCTTTTCTAAGTATTGTCACTCTGTAGTTGGACTTTAATAGTCTTCTGGGATTTCTCCTATGTAGTGGATGTCTAAGCCTTGTACATGTGTTGTGTATGTGCTTATGTGTGTGTTGATGCTTCCAGATTGTAAGGAAACTAGTAATTCTTTCACTATTTGGAAGACTTGGTTTCATTCTTATCTGCAAGCTATGAATCGTCTATAGTAACATTTTTAGAGTTGCTTCCATTTTCTTTATGCTTAATTGTGGAGAGGGTGGAATATGTCTAATACTTCCTGTAGCTTTTCTTTTTAATAGCTACAACTGGCTGGGCTTCTTCCTGTGGGTAATAGTGTATGTACAGTAGACAGTGATTGCTCTGTCAAGTCAGTGCACACATCTTTGAATACTAATAAGGTTTTATTGTACACATTTTTCAATGTATTTCCAACTGTTTTTATTACTGAGTGGTATAGGATTTTGTAGAGATGAATTGCCTTTGCTGAAGTTTTTTGTTGAACATAACTTAAAATGCTTACAGTTCCAAAGGCTTGTATTTTGGTTCATAGGTAAGTACTAGGCTAGTTGTTCTTGTGAGCTATTTTAAGTCTAGACAATTTATCTTTCAAACGTGAGAATCAAGCCGTGTACCGTATGTCTGTGAAGTAGACACCTTAACAGGGGCGGCCCGTGCTATTGGACTGCCGAACTGCAGCCCCCTCAACAAAAAGTACTTAAAACAAATTAAAAAAAAAAAAGAAAAAAAAGTTTTTTTAAAATTCGCGGACTTCACGCATGCGCAGTAGTCCAGACTACTGCGAGTCTATGCGCATGCTCCAGGCAGTCCAGCTAGTCCTGATAGGGAAACATGAGGAGACATCTGTGCACTTTTAAAGTGCACAGACTCGCTGGGAGAACGCGTCGGGGCCGGACTGCAACACCAGCAGTCAGGAATTGCTGCTGCAGTCTCGTCGGGAAGGGGTTTGGATCTCAGGAATCTCGCGGGTATTGGATTATTGCGCGGGCAGCGTTTTGGATGTACGTTGGAGAATGGATAGCCGAGACAGGTAAGTGTGTGTTTTGGTGCTTTTTACCATATGAATGTATGCTTTTTTATTTGAGTATGATTTTATTTGAATAGATAGTGGTGTGTGTGTGTGCGTGTGCGTGTGTGTGTGTGTGTGTGTGTGTGTGTGTGTGTGTGTGTGTGTGTGTGTGTGTGTCTGTATTCAGGTGAACTGAGCCACTAGACTCCCACTTCCATCTTAATCTTGTTACAGTACATATGTGTGTATATGTGTAATTAAAGGTGCCTTCCTATATGCCATTTCCGCTCCCTGACGGTGCAAATTTACATGTAGATAAAATTGAAGTGCTACGATTTTGGAGCCTCTGCTATGAATTTTGATGGTCCCTGCTATGATTTTGAGGGCTGTCAGGTTTAGAAGTATGGATGTAATGCTATGATTTTTGCCATAAGATTTCACTTTGAACGCCCTAGATTTATTGGTTTTCTTCAGAAAATTATACCTAAGTGCTCATAGTTTCTTAAAATAACTGAATTTAGCCTGTGTAAAGATTCTTTATCTCCATCTGTATTTGATTTAGTAAAGGAAGACCTTCTATTCTGAAAAATAAGAATGCTCTTTTATCTGAGCCCTGCTATGATGCTATGATTTTTTATTGCTCAAAGGTTGAGAGGTATGATCACAGAAGTTCATAGCACCCATTACGTGCTAGAAAGGCTTGATTCATACCTCTCAATCTCTTAGTGGAAAAAAAGCTCGACAAAACCTAAAATAATGGTGGAGCAAAGGCCTAAAAAAGGGACATAGTTTAAATATTGCTTTTATAAACTTAGAAAGTTGCTAAAATTTACCCTATTTGTGTTAGCAAGTATTTTCTAAAAGAATGAAGTCTGAAATTCAAATGTATTCTATTGTTTAATGTCTTCAAGCATCAGTGATTTGCCAGAAAACCACAACTTTTATGAGGAACAGACCAAAAATATGAGGCAAAATCTGGGCATTCTGCGAAAATCTGTATGCTTGCATCCTATATATTTAATATCCAATTCAGTATGTGCCATTGTCGACATTTAAACAAACATGCTTCTGATATGTATAATAACGTTTCTTATTCTCATTATTTGCAGCTGCATATGAATGAATAGTAGAGAACTGAAATAGTGTAAGCTTTGTTACTTTGAAAGATAAGATGCAATCAACATTATTTTTAGCTGTGTGTTTGTGTATGTGTGAGTGTGTGTCTGTGCATGTCTGTGTGTGTTTATGCATACTCGTATTTGCATGTGTATGTGTTTTTATCTTAACCCTCATAAACATAATAAGGTGTGTTCAGTATCTATTCTGACATTAATGAATTGTTATTTGTCTGTTGTCTGTGGAAGCAAACCCCTAGATAAAAAGTTGTATGTCAAGTGGACATTGCTAATTCTTTGTTTTGTTTCATTATTAACCTTAAAACCTCTTGTGGGGCATTTAAGATGAAAGCAAGTCATATCTGCTTTTTCCCATTAAGATGATGAATGGCTACACAAAACTTGAATCCTTCTGCTTTATTCCCTAGTCTGCTGAATGGCTTCTGCACAATTTGGATCTTTGGGGCGGAGGCCATAAAAAAATGTGAATCAAAATTCATTTGACTTCTGACATGCCTTTAACAGCCTCTTGGGAGAGAAAAGATTTGCTTCTTATTTGTGTCTCTCTTTAAAGAAGTGACTAGAAGTAATGAGCACCGGCACTGTATATAATACTTGGACTAACTCGTAATGTTTCTCTTTCAGAATTTTACAGCAGCAGTATCAATTTTGTACGGCCTGCACATGGTTATAATATCTGTAAACCACATACCACATTAATATTTTCATATTTTTTAATACATGTTGAGCTTTACAAAGTACAGTTTGCAGATAGCAGTATTTTAGTATGTTTAAAGAGTACACTTGGAAGGTTTGGAGACAAAGCCAGTGAGGCAAGATTACGTTGGTTTGGACATGTGCTGAGGAGAGATGCAGAGTATAATCGGAAAAAGATGCTAAGGATGAAGCTGCCAGGTAACAGGAAAAGAGGAAGGCCTAAGATAAGGTTTATGGATGTGGTGAGAGAGGACATGCAGGTGGTTGGTGTGACAGAGCAAGATGCAGAGGACAGGAAGAAATGGAAGCAGTTGATCTGCTGTGGCGACCCCTAACGGGAGCAGCCGAAAGAAGAAGAAGAAGAAATATAACATAACTAAGCTGTAGGGGTACCATTTATTCAATATTTAACCTTAAGACCTCAGTGCTAATTTCATTAGTTATGCTCAGTTACTATGTTCTCTGAACCAGCTGTTCATTAACTGCCTCTTCCCCCTGTGTTTATTTCCCTTTACTTTCTGGAACATTTGTCATTCAGCTACCATTTGTCCCCAGGCATAATAGTTGGATGCATACTTCCAATACTGTTTTACCTATTCTTTGTTCAAACAGGTCATGATTTAAAGGAATGTGATGTCATATGCGTGATTCCTTTATGTGACAGAAATACCAACATCAGTTAATGTATGGCTATGAAATGAAGGCTCATCTCTTAATACATGTTACATTTTGTGAGCTTTCCTTTTGGTAACTAGTAATTTGTGGAGGGTTGATTAGAGTTTGCCCTACTGCATAATCTGTAGTCAAGTGGGAGACCAATCATGGGTGTAGCCATAAGTTTATATTTTGAACTCGTACCTTATGCTGTTGCCCCTACCACCCACCTGTCATTAAAAAATGTTACTGAATGCTCAAAATGCTGCCCCTATGCTCTTTGGAAAGGGGCAATTTATTTTCAATTGTTAATAACTGCCACCATAAAATGGATATTTTAGAGGTACATTCTTCTCAGGAAAGCATTTTATATATAGCACTGTATAGTATACAATAGTTCAGACAGTTCTGAACATTCAGTCCTGTTTGAACTATAAAGTTTCTGAGAAATGCTCAGAGAAAAATGTACTCACTGAAGTACAATGAGTATGCTTAGCTGCACCCTTGGGACCAATACTGGAAATTAAGTGGCTGGATTTCTGAAGACATTAATGCCTTTCAGCCCAAACTGTACTAATTACAAAGTACATCAGGTTTAGGGGAACTATGAGATTTTCCATTCCTTTCCTTTCCTTTGTCAGACAGAATTGACTGGATGGTTTAACTATAGTGTCTAATGTAATCTCTAGTAATCCAGTAGATTTATGTAAACATATTAGCTGTCAGAAATGCAGTAAGTATAAAAAGGGTTTCTGTACAGATGCTGAGTTTGTCTTCCCTGAGTATCAGGTGCTTGAGTCCCAAAATACCAAGGATTAAAATGCAGATGACTGTTTGCACTGGAAATTGCTGCCAGTACAGTTTCTGTGTGTGATTCCAACAGTAATTTCTTTGCTTTAGACGATTTCTGCTTTCTTCATGTGTGCGCTTGCTCCTTCCCCACATTGCTTGATTGGGGGCGGGGGCTTTCCTCTGCAAGAAACACTTATAGTTTGAGTTTTAACCCTTCTATGTTTTGGGCATTTGATTTTTGGTGCTATGCTTCATCAACTTTTAGTTTCTTTATTTACATTTGTTAACCGGGTAGTGTCCGACTGGGGAAGTAGCCCATTTTCAGCAGAGACCCGAGGAGAAAAGCTGCAGAACAGTAACAATTAGTTGAGTGCAATTAGTCATAAACACAAATATTAGCAAAAATGCAATTAAGTTACAGAGACAATTAATCATGAAAAAAGCACATAGTAATATAATTCAGAGATATACATAATCTGTCAGAGATTAAGCATGTAGTAATATAATACAGAGATATAATAATCTGTCCGAGATTAAGCATGTAGTAATATAATACAGAGATATAATAATCTGTCAGAGATTAAGCATGTAGTAATATAATACAGAGATATAATAATCTGTCAGAGATTATGCATGGGATTATAAACACTAGTTGCTTGAACTTCAGTAGTAGCTGTAAATGGGCAGACTGGCTGGAGATAGGCTTTTGTCTTGGCCATGAAGTCTGTTTTTGTGCCCTGGTAGCTTGTAAATTGTAATGTCTCACAGAAAGCTCATATTGATGCACCTGTGGGAGTTTATCACTTGGTCTAAATGAAGATCTGCAAAAGATGCAGGGCTCTGTACAGTCATGAATGTTTTGTGCATGATGACATAACAAAATTGTGTTTTAGGAGTCAGGACCTCTGCAGGGTTCCATTCAGTCTGTATATATGTTGAGTAAGAGCTCTGCTCACGTTCTTGGTTTGTTTATCAAACATATGCATTCTGGGCATGTGACTCTACCAATGGTGCATCGTGTCTCTGTTCCTGTTCATTATTTTCCAGAGCAGCCTCAAGTGACTGTGATCTCTAGTATGCACGTGTGTGGATCCCTACAATATATGAGATGGGTAACATTGAACTCTGCCCCTCAACATCTCAAGTCATAATTCTCTCCTGGAAAAGGGTAAATTGCTTTCTGCTGGTATGAGGGAAGTAGCTACTGCAAGTTCCTTTATCTAGGGAACTTGTTCATACATGAGGATAACAAAGAGACTGAAAGTAGATAGTCACTGCCCTGACAATACTGCAGGCATTGTGCAGGAATGTGGCAAACTGAAAGTTAAGCCATTGGATGAAACTCTCTCTCTTTCCAAGTTACAGCCACCATCTTGGGCAGTTTTGTCATTATTGTTGCATGTGTTTTGTTTCATTGTTTACTGGAAAAATGTTCAAAACACTAGGAAGGTGTATCATAGAGCACATGTATGTTTCATATGCAAGGGGCCTATGATTTGAAAATGGCACAGAATTAATCTTTATCTGCCACTGGTAAAATGTATTTTCTTTGAATGTGGGTTTCAATGCTGTTTCAATGATTGTGAGTTTCAAGGGCAGAGAAGTTTTAATGCTAAGTTTGTTTAGCAGATGTCTTAGTGTTTATTCTGTAAAATGCAAAATAAAACTTTCAAATGAAGTCCAAATCATCATAGAAGTAAATAAGTATACACATTAATGTTTATGGTAAATGGAGTGAAATAGCCAAGTAATGGATCATTGGAATGGCTGCAGGGGGAGGCTCCATTCGACCATTATTTTGTGAGGGGGAAGGGCGGCAAACTTAGACAGCCCCAGCTGAACTATACCTCCCAACTGTCCAGATTTTCATAGAATGAATAGATTTTTGCTTCTTATTTTTGGTTTGTTCCTCATAAAATTTGTGGTTTTCTGGCAAATAATTTAGGAATTAAGTCACTAAATAATGACACTGAGTTTCAGACTTCATAACCTTCAGAAAAAATGCATGCTAAAGTGTAAGACCTGTTGTTCTTTCAACTGTCTCAGTTTATACAAGAGCAATTTTTAGTACTGTTTATATGTTCCCCCAATATATTTGGCCTTGTTCAGATTTATTGCATTAAAAGGTTGAGAGGTACAGGCAAATAAATTGCTTTATAGAATTAGGCATAGCCAAACCTCTCAAATTCTCTGATTTTGGCTCATATAATAATCCCTCTGCAAAATAGCAATTTTGGAAGAAAACATGGAGGGGTTTACAATTAAGAAATAACTGTAATAATTAGAGTTATAGATTACTTTTATTTCAGAAATGCATGTAGACTTTTTATTTTGTCAGCTACTCAAGTTAGCAGTACTAATATTTAAAGTGTCCCTTCTTTGGCAGGTTCCCAGCTGTGTTCTGTGGCTATTTTTTATATTTTTACATCACATTTTGGTCCATTTTCATAAAATTGTTTTTTTTTGTTTTTTTTTTTTGGCAAATTAGTGACAAATCATTAAAGACTGAAGTTAGAAAATAATGACAGGCATTTAAGTTTCAGATTTCATGCCATTCAGAAAATCCATACTAATGCAAGACCTATTCTATTATCTGTCTAAGTTTATAAGAGCAATATTTTAAAATTGTCCTTATTTTTGGGCCTTTGTCCCACTTTGTATGGCTTTGTCCAGATTTCTTGCTCTGAGGTTGAGAGGTATGACAAAAGTGTTAGGGTCATCACAGTCTGCCAGAGACATTTCAAATTGTGACATACTTGTTGCACCCCACTCCCCCATGTAGCGACTCTGGATGTGTTGAAGCAAGGCAAGGAGTGGTTATGCAGTGTAAATGGGCAGAGTATCCCCCCCCCCAATCCACGGTAGACACAAGTACTAGAGTTGCTTTTCATCTGTCCTTGATTTTTGCAGAATGGTCCGGTTTCTGTTACATTTTTTTGTACTGTTGATTATGCTTATTGCTCAAAGTACCTGTTGCTCTGTGTTTAAGTAGCAATACTTTAACGACCATCAGGTAAGCTTGGTTGAGATTGTAAGATGCAAGTAAGCTTTAATAAGCATACTGTTAAAGAATTGCCAACATTGAAAGCCTTTCTGCTGTTGCCATGTAGAGAATACTTAACTAGATAATGTATAAGCCTTGGGTATTGAAATGCATATGACAGTATTTGTAATAAAGGACAGAATTACATTTAGTTTAAGAAGCTCATTACACTTAGAGACTTCCAGTCATCTCTGGAGGCTTTATCCATAAATTAAACAGAATGCCAACAGTGTGGTCCATAACCTGTACAGTAATCCTTTTAAGCAGTGTGTATCTTGAGCTTATTTCTTGTTTGCTTTTCATTTTTTTACTTTGATCATGTTTTCCCCATGAAACAAGTAGATAGTTGTCAGGCAGCAGGTGTTTTCTTGGATAAGGAACATGTTTGCAAGTGGGGGCATCAGAGATTTATACTTTCAGCATGTTACTTGGTACTTTAATAAAGTTGAATATAAATTAGAATTGCAGTGCAAGAAGTGGTTTGAGTTGAGTGCTGCTTATTTTTCTTGTACTTGATTTTGACTGGCATTACATTAATGTATTTAAAAAAGTAATTTATTTTTTCATGCCTCACAACCTTTTTGTTTCCATCTAGATATTAAGTAAGCTGTCATGCAGCCAATGCATTGAAATATTTTTATTCTTCTCCACTTCATTTTGTCTTGATTGGACTCTCATAATGATGGTTTGGCACCCACAGCAGTGTATTTAGTTAGTTTTTGTGGTTTTGAGCATAGCTCCTCCCCTTTCTAGTTGGCCGCACCCCTTCCCATTGACCCCACCCATTCAGCTGTCTCCTGCAGCCCCACCTTTGATTTGAACTCACCAGCCGCCACTGCACCTTAACCATTATGCCAGCCCCCGGAGTAATTTGGATATTGTTGTGTAGTAGTGTAACTGTCACCAGAAAAAAACTCCCAGTATCAGGATCTTTGGTAGTTTGTAAGACCCTGTACCTGCAATGATGTTCCCGGAATAATACCCATTTTGTGGGCTGGTGCAGTACTTTTGCTTTGACCCAGGAGAATGTTAGCAGCACTGTAGTGGACTGTGTGAGTTGTTTGCCATTATCACTCGTTCACAAAGTAACCGTGGTCTGTAATACAAATGTATTGTCCCGCCCTTCATTAGAAACAGTAGCACAGTGACTCAGTGGTTAAGGTTTCTGCTTTACAGCTCTTGGTCCTCAGTTCTAAACACAGGTCACTTTGTGGAATCTGCTGGTTATTCTCTGTCAGTGGGTTTTCTCTGGGTACTTTAGTTTCCTGCCCCATATCTAAAACCTGCTGGTTGAGTGGCTATACTAAATTGATTAGGTACTGAATTTATTTTTACCTCTTTTTGCGTCATAGCTGAAAAGAGGCTGAGAATACTGATACCAGTTAAGCTACATTTCATGCATGGATGCATGCAGCCTCTACTGCTGGTTGAGGATGAAGGAAATATATGGGCAAATGAGTGATCAAAGTCAAACACACATGAGATACAGAGTAGTGCTAGTTGAAGCTAAACCTTGATATGTAATGGTAAATGTGTGTATTTATCTTTTGAGAGTTGGTATGTCCTCCATTGTGCCATTAGGGCTGAGTAAAATTAACTTGAGGCTAGCAGAGCAGCGGTCACTGTCCGATAAACCAGGCTTCTTTAATCTACTCTTACAATGAACAGTCTATTATACTTTGCACATTCAACTTTTAATTGCTTATCTTGTTGTGTTAATACTACTGTTGTCCCACTGCAGCACCATGCTTCTGTATCTTTTCTTAGTATAAGTGACACACAAAATGATCATTTAAATTTAATAGTTTTAGATATTGTTAACAGTACTGTTATGGGTAATATCCATGGTAAGTGACTGAACTGTTTGTTACATGTACATTTATATGTATTGTAAATAATATTTCTTAATATCTTGTACTGTTTGTATTGTTGCACATCATTTTTTTTGTTTGAGTTGTAAAGTGTTTTTAACTGCTTTGGTTGTAAGCACTAAACTGAACTTTAGCTGATAACCCCAAATACTGCAATTTCGATACTGCACTGATAATATTAGAATATCTACAGTCTTGAATTACTGTGATGTACTTAACCAGGTTTGAAATGGCACTGCATTAACAGGTTTGCCATGTTGGTGTCTTTAAATGATCTGCCTTTACTGCAGCCTCCTATACATTCTTCAGTGACGCACAATGTCCACTCCCACTCTGTATTTTTATGCTAGTATATAGTTTGATGCAGCAGGTACCAGATGACACTTCAACAGTTCTACACATCAAGTACTATACAAAAGGACATTAAACCAAAAGAACAGTCTGTCAAAGCCATCACAGAGTAATGAAAGGAAGCTGCTAGTAGTAAAACTGTTTCACATTACTGTAGCATGCAGTGATATGTATGCACAGAATAATGGCATGTTAAATTATGCCATGTATAGTAAGCTCTTTTAGTACTCAATATATTCAATTGATATAATGCAGTCATACTTCCAATGATGGGGACATCGTGATGCAGACAGCCAAAGAAGAACACTCCTAAATAACATTTAAAAACTCAAAATATATGATTTCTTGAGAGTTCAGTTGTAGGAAAGAATACTTGGCCCAGAATACAAAACAAATTCTTTAGGGTAATAAAAATTCCGTTTTCCAATGTCAAATATTGGTAGGTAACAAGATGAAAAGACTTTGTATCCTATACATATAGAAAAGGAGAAGTTATTTCTGAATGTTGTTTAGGAATAATAACAGAATTGTTTTCTAACTTGAATTAAATTTATAAATTGTGGATGCATGAACATCACACCTTAAACACCACCCACAAATGCGGAGGTCCTCAACAAAAACATACCCAAACAAAAGAGACCTCCGAGGCAAAAACACACATGGAATCCACTGCCCACCACACCACACATAGTCCACACACCTGTGTCTCATAGCCACTAAGGCCTAAACATTTACCAAACATATTAGTCATAGGAGACTCCATTTTAAGACACAGATGTGCCTCTCACCAGGCTTGGTAAGGAGAAAGTCACATTTAGTTGTTTGTCGGGTGCCAGAATCTGCCATATCACCCATGCACTCAGGTCTTTCACAGGTACTATTATGACTCTATCATAGTCCATGTTGGCGTGAATGACTTAAGACATACCTCCCTGAACTATATGATGAAAGACATGATCGAGCTTGCTGAATATGTGTTCCAGGCAAGTATGTTCCTAGCTTTAAGCAGCATTCTACCGTCACCCAGAATGATGCCTCAATACAAACAGAAAATTATTGACTTTAACAATTGGCTTAGTTTCTGGTGTCATTCCAGGGGGATCCAATACCTGACAGCCTGGGATTACATGATTGCCAAACCATGATGCTTTGCCAGAGATGGCTTGCATCTGTCTCCCTTGGGCTTCAGACTTCTGGCAAAGGGTCATGCCTCCCCCATAGTGCCTTTTTTAGGCAATGCCATGAGGTCAAAATTACCAGTATGAAAATTTCATCAAAATGTAAATGAAAGGTCTTGCTGCTAAATGTTAGGAGTCCAAACATGAAACTGCACTCATTATAAGCATTCTTAACCCTGGAAGATGCTGACATTTGTGCAGTCACATAAACCTGGTTCAAAGCTGGGGAGAGCACCCAAACCATACCAGATTACTCATCCTGTCATACTTTAACACCCCAAACCTTGGGCAGCAAAGCAAAAGGAAGTGGAGTTGCAATATATATAAAAGACATACACACCTCCAGGCTGGTCAAACATTATACACTCCAGTTGCATTTAACAATTAACAAGACCCCTATTCAAATCATAGCTAGCTATAGGCCTCCAACTTTGACTCAAAATGCCCACTGCACCTATTTGGATCTCTTTGAATCTATCAAGATTCAACCCTTTACCCTGATTCTGGGCGACTTTAACTATCCAACCATGGATTGGAAGAAATACACATGCCAAAACACAAATGCCCAGTGATTCCTTGATGTTGTCAATGCAAATGCCTTGGACCAGATAGTCGACACCTCCACAAGAAGTGAAAATATCTTGGACATAGTATTAACCAACATGAGTAACCAGTGTGGTATCCCTACAGTGTCATCATCCCTGGTAAGATCCGACCACAAAGCGGTCACTTTCAAAATCACCATCTCCCCTGACCCCCCCCCCCCCCCAGCTAGGGTCAAACAAAAAAAAATATCCAGAGTTGATTACAACCTCCTGAGGGATGGTATAAACAGCTTCACAGCCTCCTTCCCCTCCATAGTAACTGGAACTTGTGTCCAGATCTACACCAAAGTACTATATGAGCATTTATGTACCTGCTTGGAATCAGGAATACCCAACAGAACAAAATTATCCTCCTCAAGGAAGCATAAACTTGTCTGGTGGACATCTGGAATAAATAAACTCTGTAATAAAAGGAAAAAAATTGCTGTCCATGACCAAGAAGGAGCAAGTGCCTAATTGGAAGCAATCTCTCCTTAGTCTGTACAAGCAAATAAGAACACTAGTGAAATCCTCCAAAGCAAACTTCAAGTCCAAACTGGCCACATCTGCTAAAGACAATCATAAGGCTTTCTTCACATATGTCTGAAATC
Organism: Protopterus annectens; assembly: GCF_019279795.1. NCBI lineage: Eukaryota > Metazoa > Chordata > Ceratodontiformes > Protopteridae > Protopterus > Protopterus annectens. The sequence goes on from NC_056733.1 coordinate 49,818,389, forward strand.
TCAAAGGAAGCATCCAGATCTGCTCAGAACTGGTGGTCAAGGACACCACATACACAAATTCTGTAGATGCAGCTAATCTGCTGGCAGACAGGTTCAGTGAAAACTTCATCCCTCTGTCCCCCCATCAGTAAAACAGGACATTCCCAGTACCTTCCCGCCCTCCCCTTATCTTTAGGGAGCAAGTCATCACTGCCTTGTCAAAGGCAAAAAATACAGCCTCCATAGAACCCGATTAACATCCCAGGCTGCATCCTACTTTAACTCGGGCAGGACCTTGCATTACCATCAGGCACCATGTTCAACCAAAGCCTGAGTACCGGCTTCGCCCCAGCCAAGTGGAGGACAGCCACTGTCATCCGTTTGCACAAAGGTGGATAGTCCACCGATCCAGGAAATTATAGACCCATTAGCCTAACTAGCCTGATCTGCAAGGCCATGGCGCAGATTATCATGGATCTCCTTAACAAGGATATTGGCAATCCGCAGACACTTAATACCACAAAGTTTGGTTTTGTCAAGGGGAGGTCATGCCTGTTAAAGTTGGTCGACTTCGCGATAGTCACCAAGGCCGTCGACGAGGAGAAGATGGTGTACACTGCCTACCTTATCTGACCAAAGCCTTTGATACTATTCCCCACTCAGGTATAATAGATAAACTCTCTCAACTAGGCATTGATCCATATGTTACCAGACAGGTAGCAAACTGGCTCACTGATAGAACCTACCTATTCAAAATAGAGGAAGCAACCTCAAGCAGTAGAACCTTAAGCAGTGTACCCCAGGGATTGGTCTTGGGGCCTCTGCTGTTTGCGATATACTTTTCTGAGGTGCAAGCCAAAACCAGTGGGATATGGCTTACCACTTTTGCAGATAACTGCAAGCTGGGTGCTGTCATCAATTCCCCTAGTGATGTAGACCTCCTCCAAAAGGGTCTCACCCAAACAAATGACTGTTGCCAGAATCATGGCCTCAAACTGAATGCCAAAAAAATGCATAATCCCCTTTTGGGAGAGTGATATTCCCACAAATTATCACAATGATAATAAGGGCCTAAGCACGCACTCAGTCGTGAGGGCCTTGAGCACCCAGGTTGATAGCAAACTGACTTTTGACCACCATATTATCTCCATTGTATGGAAAGCTTTCTACATGGCCCACCTCATTAGTAAGGGTATGTCATCCAGGGACAAAGGAGGTCATTACATCCCTGTATTTTTCACTCATAGGACCCATTATTGAGTACAGTGCCCCTTACAGTGTGTATCTCATAAAGCACATGCAGTAGCTGGGGAGACCACAGAGGTTCATTACCAGGAGATTCCAGGGTCTCAAACCTACACAGATAGGCTAAAGGCCCTGTTCCTCTACTCGGTATCCTACAGACTCCTCAGTGGTGACCTCTGTCTGGCATACAAAGCAATCTCAGTCCCCACCTTGATGGGACTGCTGCATATCCGCAAATCAAGCTCCACTCAAGTAACCCACATGGGCAACCACAACCTGGTGGGTGACATCAGTAGGACTTGTTGGCGGGACAGTTTTGTGTCCCAGAGACCCCCCCCTTTTGTGGAATGGACTCCCTCTCCACATCAAGCAGAGTACCGCATTAACCCTTTTAAGTGCAACCTGGATAACTGGATGGGGAACAGAAAATACACCCCTGGGATGCCACCTGTGTCCCAGCTGGACAGTGGCATAGGGTGCTGACTTGTTGAAACATGGGCTAAATTCTTGGCTAAGCTTGTAAGGGCCTCATGGCCAATAGCCTAGTAACATCCTGTGATCCTGTGAAAACAGGTAGGTTGTTTTAATTATCCATAGTGCTTTGTAGCTGCTTGTAAATCATTGCTCAGAACCTACCTTGCCATTTAAGTCGGTGTGGCCATGGAGAAAAACTGAGTAAACATTGAAACTAAAAAATCAAATGATTCAGCAGCATACTACAATCTTGCTTTTGTGAAATCACTTTCAGCCATTTCATGAATAGTATAAGGAGAAATGAAACTAATTATAAAACAAAGATTCTTCTATACATAAGCGATACACTTTACATGATGAACCTTTTAAGACCAATACCCCTGTATGAACAAACTTGTGAGGCTTCCAGCATGAGCAAGAAGGGGGAGAAGATCTTTAATTCCATGCTGTGATTTGAAGTTAGCAGACTTTCCATAAAGCCATGGTATCTAAGCTGCTGTACATGGATGCCTTGGTCACATCTATGGAGATGGCACCACTAAGGAACCTTTATTTTTGTGGTTAAAATTTTGTGTCTTTTAAGTTCCACAGACAGTTAAGTTAGTATGACCTAATCTGATGCCATGATATGCAGTTGTTGGGGGATCATATTTCACAAAAGATTTAGTTAGACACTAGCTGTTACAGAAGTAAATGTGAGGGAGCAAGAAGAGATGTAGGTTGATGGTTTGAGGGTAAAAGAGTATTGACACATTTGAAGATAGGAATTACTGTTTCCCTCAAACTGAATGAAATAGGATATGTGGGCCATGTCGCATATGTGAGCCTCTGGTTTGGAAGTGATTTTGCAAGCACCATAGCTGAAATAAGTCAGCATCTGTGGAAACATACCAGACTGGATGAAACATTTATGTTTTTCTGTTGGATAATTTTGTGCAGGAGGAGACATAGTTACACAGTAATGATCATGGAGAAATAAAAAATGCTGAGTAGTCTGTCTTTGCCAAACTGTGTAATACCAAAGTGCTGTTGTTTTATATAGGATGTGCTTTGGATTAAAGTAAGTAGGTTTGTTTTGTATTGCTGGATCATTTGGATTTACCAAACATTTTAGCATTAGGGGATAGAAGTGTGTTTACAAGTGTTTGCAGGTCAGGGTAGAGTAAGGTTAGCTAAGGCGATCGTTTTAGTGGTATGGATATGTGTCCAAGTGCTTTGTGTTGTGGTACACCTAGGAAAAGGGGGTTTTATAAGGTAATGGGTTTGGGCAGAGGGTTAGCATTAGCAAATACAGTGGATATAAAAAGTGTACAGACCCCTGTTAAAATGTCAGGTTTTTGTGATATAAAAAAATGAGACTACAATAAATAATTTCAAAACTTTTCCCACCTTTAATGTGACCTATAACCTGTGTAATTCAACTGAAAAACAAACAAATCTGTTAGGGGGAACAATATTAAAAATAAAAAAAAAATGTACAATAAGCTGGTTGCATAAGTGTGCACACCCTTAAACTAATACTTTGTTGAAGCACCTTTTGATTTAGTTTCATGGCCAACTTAGCTCTAAAGGATTCCTACCTCAGCATCCCCATAGCAAAGGTATAGAAAAGATTTCTAAGATTCAAAGTAGAGAGAACACACTACCTTGCCCTTTTGTAAACATTTTGGATGCAGTAGACAAACCAAAAAGCCTGGATCCAGTAATTGCTTTTTGCAGGACCAAGAGCATACACATATGCTCTTACCTGGATGACTGCCTTATCGAGTCAGATTCAGAAGAAGAGAGTTAAACATTGGAGTTCACCTTGGTATATTTTCAAACCAACTGGGGCTCCCTTGTCTTCTTCAGATCTCATCTGATGCCTTATCAAGGAAAGCAATGTTTTAGGTACTTTGCTGGATGTAGAGAAAAAGAAGGCCTTCTTGCCTGAAGACAAGATCTCCTTTCTATTCCAGGTCTTCCATACAATATTATAGGGTGAATTCTGTTACACTAAGGGAAATTCCTCAGGATCCTGGGCTACTTTGGATCCTGAATTCTGATGGTGCATCTAGTGAGGCTCTGTGTGTGAAAACTGCAATGGTATCTGAAACCCGTTTTGTCAACTTTCTTAGTACCTAGAGTTCACTATCTCCCTCTTAGTATCCAAAAAAGTGGCCTTATGGTGGAAAAGCTTGGAGCACATCAATCCAGGGGCACCTTTCAAACTGCCCCAGGGAACCCAGACTGTCATAAAATACTCCTCAGACATGGGTTATCTTGGGGTTCCAGGCTTGGGATATCAATAAAGCAGGTAAATGTAAAAAAAGATGATGGCTGTAGTATTGGCACTGAAAGCATTTAAACAGATCTAGCTGAGTGGGATCTTTCATATTCTCACAGGTGGCATTGCAGTGATGTGGTTCTTGAACAAGTAGGGATAATATCCATTCTTGCATATATTGCAGACTGGACATGGAAGCTTGGGAAGTAGGCTAGGAGTCTAGGCTAACCCACAGAGCACATTACATTTCATGAAGATGTTTAGCACACAGGCTGAGAAGGTCATAGTCTGACCCCTACAAATGGATGAAGCGCAGATATGTGTTCTTGGAACTTATCCACAGATAGGAGGTGTATCAGAAATGGACCTTTTTCTTCTCCAGGGAACAGACTATTTAGAAAGTGTTGTTGCAGGGAAGTAGCTCCAGGAGTCTGAAAGATTGTCTTCTGCATTTCTGCATATGTGTCTGAGCACCATAATCTTTTCTCTTTGGCCGTCTGTGCAGTTGGAGCTAGTGTGGCTTCTTCTCTAACATCCTCATTTCTTCGTGTCCCACAGTGTGCATTGTACCCACCTATCACAGGTACTTCATCTCCATCACTTATAGCTTCATCAGCTCCTTTGCCTTTACTGCCCAGGTTTCTGTGCCATACAGGAGCACTGGTTACACCACTGTTTTGTACATCTTACTTTTCAGCTTCTTTGGCATTCTTCTGTCATACAACCACCACTGACACACTATGCCAGTTGGCTGTAGCCCCTCTGATTATAGCTTTGACCTCCTCATTCAGACTTCCCTGCTCATCAACCACCCAGATACTTCAAGCTGTTAACCTGTTCCAGTATTTTCCCTCCTATCTCAGTTCTCAGCTTCTTCTTATTCCCCCCATTTACTCGCCATTTCAACTGTTTTATCTGTACTCCATTTCATCCTGTGTGCTTTCAGTTTTGCATTCCATTCCCCTATCCTATGTTGAAGTTTTGCTCAGAATCTGCCTACAATGCCACATTGTCTGCATACAGCAATTTTGCTTATCCGTCCCCTCCATCTTATTTGCTGATTTAGTCCATCACTAGTATGAACAGCAGTGGGCAGAACCTTGATGCAAAAAAACTCTCACTGGGAAACCCCTCTGTTAGTCTGAACACGGTTTGTGTTTGAGTCTTTGGGTTCTTGTGCATAGCCTGCACTAATTCTACCAGTGTTTCTGGGACTTCAAACCGCCACAGGACTGCTCAAATCAGCCTTCTTGGGAACTTGTCATATGCTTTCTGAAAGTCTAGGAATGTCCAATTGGACTCTGTCCTGTTCTCTGTCTGTTCTCTATCTTCTTCTAAACTGTCTGTCTCACTGCAAATATAGGGTTGGTTGTGCTGCATCCTGATTTGAATCTGGACTTCTAATCCCCCATCTTACTTTTTACCATTGTGTGCATTTGTTTCAGTCATCCTCTCTACAACTTTCATGCAGCGTCAGGAGTTTGATACCTCTGTACTGTCCACAGTTCCTGATGTCCCCTTTGTTCTTGTATACTGCCACTAGTATGCTTATTCTCCAGTCATTTGGGGATATGACTTTCTCTCCATACTGCTATGAGTACCCTCAAGAGCCATTTTTCCCCTATATCACCCAAATCTTGATCAGATCTCTGGGGACCTCATTTGAGCCTGCTGCTTTTTCCTTGGTGCTCGTCTGACAACTTCTAGGGTGGGCTCTTCCTGTTTTATCCTAGGTTGTGTTTGTAGCAGTACAACTTCTGTGGGGGTTTATTCATTCAGAAGCTTCCATCTGCCTTTCGTATCTTATGGGCTAGCGAACAGGTTGTAGCTGGCATCCCTTAAGAAGGGTGTTTGACTATCTTCTTTCTCTTTCTGTCTTTGTCTTGCAACCTGATAGTTTCTTTGTGCCCTCTACAGAGTCACACCTCTACAGAGTCACTTTCCAGAAGCTGGTAGAGTGTATCAGATGCCTTGTAGTTTGCTGTTGTATCTCATCTCTTAGTTCTTTTTTAGCCAGCCAGTATTCCTTTTTAGCCTGGTCTGTCTTTTCTTTATCCCATTTTTTTGCCTGCACGCCTTTCTTTTGATGACTTCCTGAACTTCTGCATTGCACCACCAGATTTCCATATATACCTTATTTCCATATCTGGCTTGGCCACATACTTGTTTTGTAGTCCTCACACATGCTATTTTGAAGTGTTGCCATTCTTCAATTCCACCTACTTCCTTTTCCAGAGGTGTTGGAGCCCTAATCATTCCTTTGAACTCTTGTGCTTTCTCTCCAGTCAACTTCCAGGTATTCAGCCTAGTCTTTGTTGACCTTAAAGCTTTCTCTGACCACTGCTTGCAGCTGACTTTGGCAAACAGTGGTTTATGCTGTGGGCTGACTGCTTCACTGGGGATGAGTTTGCAGTTGCTGATTTTACCCCAGTGGCCTTTTCTTACTAGGAGGAAGTTGACCTAAGTTGCGTTTTGGCCACTCTTGTTTGTGATCATGTGACCACCTCCAATAGATGGATTAAACACAGTGGAAGGCCAAGTTTATAATGTGGTGCCTCCCAACCTTCTGGAATATACTTCCTCGCTATGTTAAACAGTGTGGATTACTTTCTTCCTTTAAACAAAAATTAGATGACTGAATGTGTAGCTACAAATTTTACTCCAGGATTGACTGGTATGACCCCACTGGAGAATGGAGGTGTGACCTGAAGTAGGGTACTGGCAAGGCGAGAATGGTCATAAAAACTCAGTGGCCTTGGAATATCTGAGTCTGTGAAGCAACTGAGCTGGTGTACCAAAGCAGGATTTGTTAATTGAGGGCATATCATGTGTATGCTGTAAACCTTGCCATACAAAAACAGCCAAGCCCTATGTTACTAATCAGTACTGTAGCTAGGGTGGGATGAAGGGGGCAGTCAGTAAGGTGCAAAGTACTAGGGGCTGTGATCAGCAGATAACAATTAGTCTTCAGTGCAGTGCATTTCTGGCATTCAAATGTCAGTATTATATTTGTGATAGCACTAAAGTGCTTAGTGCTTCATGTGTGGCATAAACTGTAGCAGCTGCTTGCTACATTTTAAGATGAGAAGGAAAAGAAAGAAGAGAGCTCTGTTGCAGAGCAGAGAACTTTATACCTCCGCTTACAGTTTGAGGGGGTGCTAGATTGAGGGATGGCAAAGGGTGCCAGAATGGGTAGCTATACCTCGATTACTAAAGATACAGTCATAGCAGCAGCAAGAGCTGCTCCTGATAAAATTGTGGCAGAAGGGAAGATTATGGACAGCAGCAGAATGTTTGTGGAAAATGATTATTCACTGTTCACTAGGCAGAAAAGAAGCAAATTTATCCCTGGAGTCTGGGAATGTTAAGAGGCAGGTGTGATATTCTTTTTCTTGATAATATTTTTTCTTGGAGGGTCAAATACATTTTTAGATTCTGAGCTGGCTAAGAATGAAATAAAAAAGTTAGCTAACACTGACTGAACCTCCAGACAGTAGGGAACTGTGCTTGTCATTATACTGACAATAACAAAGCCCATACAGAGACTTTGCCAGTAAAGCCTTTTCCATTATTCAAAAGGAAAGTACTTGATTGACAAAAACACACCCACAGGAGCCGACTGGAAGAAAAAGTACCTTAGACTTGAACTAGAGAGTGGTTTTGGGAGATGGAAAGAATCAAGAAGACAATTGGAAGCATTAAATTAGTGAATAAATGAGAGACTATAAAGCATCAATTCTATTAAATACAGTAGTACACAAGTGAAATGTGATTTGCTAGAAGAAGTGGCTGAAGAAAGACTGGAAGTTTGATGACCATGTTAAACTGGATGAACTGTAAAGCATATACCCCACTTTCTTATTAATATTTAAAATGTATTGTCATAACTAAGTAAAACACATTTTGTTCTTATTAGTATTTTGTATAAAATAGTTGTAAGGTACCCAGCTTTTCTATTTTTAGCAAAGTAAAAAAGCTGGACAGAAGCAAATTAAAATTAAGATAATTTTGTAGTCTTGGGCTGCTTGGGGTTGCGTAGATGTAAAAGTGTATTGATCATTTTGTGTGTAGAACTAAGATAATAATTTCCCTTTTTTAAATAGATGTGGATATTTAGGCAGAGGCTCATAGTTTAGATTATAGACAATTTTAAGCAAATTGTGGAACTCCAAGGCCCGCTACTGTTAGGTTAATATCCTCCCTATCTGCTTCAAAATCGAACTGAAGGACCAACTGTTTAATTCTTGGCACTGCTGTTGTTCCAGCTCCCTTTGGTGTCCTTAACATTGTATCTTTCTTTTCTTCTCTTCTCTGCAGCTATTCATATATTGCATCCAGTTTTTGTGTCCCTTAGCTCCACTCTTTCCCTATAATTTTGCTATCTGTCCTTTGCTATCCTAGACTTCTCTAATCTTTCTCTTATAGCTGTAAATTGTTGCCTTTCCACTTGGACTGAATCCCTCTCTGCAGACTGCTCCAACACCATTTAATAATGCCTCCTTGCTCTCCTGCTCTTCCTAATTGTAATATTTTCCACTCTCATTAATAAACTCTCCATATCCCTCCTCTTTACATACTAAGTATTCTACACTGTTTTGCACCTATTTTTCTCTTCTCCTGAAAACAATCATTGTGCTAAGTCATTTATTTTGTCAAGTCGTGTTGTATTGTATTATTCTGTATTCTCTACATTTTCAAACTCAAATTGTACCTATCCTTTTTCCTCAGAGCTCTACTGAAAAAGTGATGCTAAGTTGTCTATCTCACCTCCATTCTTGCTGTTTGGGATCGGAGCCGATCCTCGACTCCGACTTGGCCATCTTCAATAGCTCGAGAACTGTTTACTGGCTCGAGGCTATCCCTTATCCCATGATGCCTAGTGACAGCTACCCAGATCTCGTTTGCCGCTTCAGCTGCAAGGTGTGTCGTTTCTGGCTCAGGCTTGTATATTTCATTTTTTTGTGTAAAAATATTCTCTTAGACCCTTTAAAACCAATAGATATTTTACTGTTCTTAGTTTTGTTTTGTATGTGTTGTTGAGTACTTTGTTCTTCTTAGTTTCCATTTTATTTAGAACTTGTTTAAGTTAGAGAGTTCTCCCCCCTCCCCCTTTCCCTAGGATAGCTGTTTAACTTAGAGGCTTTCCTTCCCCTTTTTGCTATCGTTAAAAAAAAAAAGAGAGAGAGAGAGACAGAGGTTATATATTTATAGGTGTACTTGTTTAGGGTAGTACTTATTTGTCTGTCTGTGTTTACCTTGTGGTACTTAGTTTTTTGTAGTTGGGTCATGTCTAAGGAAGCTAAAGTGTCTAGCTATAAAAAGTGTGACTCATGCTGTCAGAAAATGTCTCTGACAGATGGGCACACTAACTGCGTTTATTGTTTGGGCGCTGTTCACCTGCAGGAATCTTGTTCTATTTGCCATGCCTTTAGTCCAAGAGTCCTGTAGGAGCATAAGAACAAATTGATCCTTAGGCGTCTGTTAAAGCCTCAGGATTCACCGGCAAAGAGTTCCCAGCCAGTGAAATCCCCAAAATCCACTAAACCGTTGGCTCTACCTTTGGAGCCGACTCCTGTACAGGATTTACTGAGTATGTCGGTTCCGGCTGGCACCGATAAGACAACCCCTCCATCAGCTCCATTGGATGTTTCGAAGCCGTCTCAGAGCCATAAGAGGCTGAGGTCCCCTTCATTAGAGTCAGTTCATCCGGCTCCTCGGTCTCCATTATTGCAAAGTGAACGTAGCCACCATTCATCACACTCCTCTCGATCCTCTAGGCTGTCGGATCATGATGTGGAGAGAGTAGTAAGTAGGTTTCTTAAATCACAGGCACTAGCAAAATTATTATCTAGCCCTCATCAACAGGTATCGGCTCTATCCCCCTCTTTTTCTGTTCCTCCTCTGACTCCATTGAGTTCGGAGCCGGAGTTCGTTGGGGTTCGAGTAGTGGAACAGTTGGCTCTGATCGCCATCTCTCCTTCGGTTCCGACTTCTGCTCCGATTACCTTGATAGTTCCTTCAATCAAGGAATCTGGATGCCAGGGCTCCCTCATCAGCTCCGAGGGGCTGAGTGGCATCGGACCCTTGTCCGACCCTGTTCTCCCTCTCAGAGCATCGGCACAGGTGAGCTCGGCTCCGCCTCGGAGCCATCCCCCTCGGTGCGGAGAAAGATTCCTATTTCTTCAGAACCGGAGCTTTCTCTGCCTCTTGGCAGGAACGCCTTTGAGGTCATGTGGAGTGTGCTGTCCCCAAGGCAGCTCCACTACCAGCCCCACCGTCTCCGTCCCCCTTAGTGTCTGTGCCAACCTCTGCTCTTCCTGCAGACCCCAATCGTAGGGAACCAATGCCCCGGGACACCCCATTGGGTGTTTCCTCTTCTTCCGATGCCTCCCCTGATCACTCAGAGAAGCCCCCTCAGAAGAAGTAGTGCAAGAGGAAGCACATTGACTACACTGAGTCTGTCACTTCTGATACAGACTTAGATGAATCGGAAGGGTCACCGACATCCCCCTCTGAAGAGGTTTCCTTTTCGGACATCCTTGAAATGCTTAGGCAGAGGGGGGAACTGGACTCCCCTAGCCCCTACTGAGGATGAGTCTGTATTCCTGGACGCTTTCAGTTCCCGACCTTCCACCTCCTGGGTTTCTCCTCCTTTTGACCCACTTATGTCTGTAGTGGCTCGAAAGGCTTGGTCAGCTCCGGACACAGTGGAACCAACTCCGAGGAGACCTGGTAAATTTATTACAGCCCCCCAGGATAAGCAATTCCTTTCTAAAGGTGTGCTCATTGATGCCATGGTGGTAGCAGCAGCCACCACAAAAGAGGTAGCAGAGACCTCTTCATCTGTTCATCTCCCTAACAAGGAGTCTGAGACGATGGACAGGTACAGAAAGCGAATGTTTGCTTCAGCGACCTTCTCCATGAGGTCCCTGAACTGTCTGTCATTTTACTTGCCTTCAAAGGGGTCTCCTTAAAGAGCTTGAAGATACCCTTCAAGATCATACAGCTGAGGGAGTACAAGCCAAAGTAGCTTCCCAGCCAGCGACTCTTAATTCTGTAGTTAACTCCTCCATGAGGCTCATTTCCTATGCAGCCGATGGAGTGAGTAGAGTCACGGGTATGGATGTGGCCCTCAGGAGGCATGCTTGGATGCGGCTGTGTCACTTTGCGGAACCCTTTTGAGCATCCTTCACCAATACCCCCTTTGATGGCTCCTTTCTCTTTGGGCCACAGGTGAAAGACATGTTGACTAGATATGAGCAAGAAAGTAAGACTCTTTGTGCCATGGGAGTCCATTTTTCCACTCCTCTAGACCTTACCCCAAGGGTCAGAAGAGTGGGAAGATGTGGTTCCGCAAATCTCAGGGAGCCTTGCCTGACACATGTGGTGATTTTTCCTCCAGAGGCAGAGGGGGAAACAACAATAATAGATGCTGCCCTCATGGCAGAGGTGGTCCGCAGAACCAGGGAAACAGAGAATCCTTCTCTGACAAGCCGTTCCAGCATCCCTGAAAGGTTGCCCGGTTGCTCACCACTTGAGGCAGTCAGGGGAAGACTTTCACTGTACCCAAAAGCCTGGCAAAATTTAACAAGAGACAGATGGGTACAATCCATTATATCCAGAGGTTACAAAATTCCCTTCCATCAACCCCCCTTACAGTCAAAAAAGGCCCTTCCAGATGTTCCACCCAATCTGAAGGAGCAAGCAGTAATGGAAGTTTCAAAACTGCTAGAAAAAAGAGCCATTCAGGAAGTCCCCCGTAGACCAGCATGGATCCGGAACTTGCTCAAGATTCTTTTTGGTACCAAAAAAGACAGGGGACTGGAGTCCGATTCTGGATCTCAGCAGACTAAACAAGTCTGTACAATGAACAAAGTTTCAGATGGTCACGCTACAGTCCATTCTACCCTTCCTGGGTCAGGACAATTGGATGTGTTCGATAGATCTTCAGGATGCGTGCTACCATATCAAGATGGACAGATGCTCCAGGAGATTTCTTCGCTTTCGGGTGGGGGCCAGTCATTACTAGTTCAGAGCTCTGCCCTTTGGTCTCACCACAACCCCCATGGTGTTCACCAAATGTATGGCAGTGGTCACGGGTCACCTGAGACATCAAGGATTCCAGGTGTTTCCATATCTAGACGACTGGCTCCTCACTGCTGCCACCAGGCATCAACTCTTACAAGTGCGGGATTATACAATCACATCTTGCACTCAGCTAGGTATTACAATAATTTTTCGAAAAATCTGCCTTGTTGCCCTGTCAGTCTATTACTTACATAGGAGCAGAATTAAACACAAGGGAAATGTTTGCAAGGTTACCACTGGAAAGAGTGTCCACAATTCGTCAACAAGTGCAAATCCTAATGCAGAACAAAAGGATCCAAGTCAGATATGTCCTTTAAACTCTGGGCACCATGGCAGCTGCCATTCTTCTAAATCCATTAGCGCGTTTCCACATGAGAATTCTTCAGTGGCTTCTTTTCATGTAGTGGTCTTTCCAGGAGCTACCCATGTCTCACATGATCCTGGTTATGGAGGCATGCAAAAGGCACCTTTCTTGGTGGATGGTCTCCCCACTAGTGACTCAGGGCAGACCTTTCATACAGCCCCCTCTGGTAACCACAGTGACTACAGACGGCTCCCTGATAGGGTAGGGGGGCATTATCTGGGCAGGACAGTCCAAGGCACTTGGCAACCTCATGAGTACCATCTGCACATAAATATCCTAGAAATGAGAGCCATGCTCCCAGCATTGCAAGCCCTTCAAGACTCTCTTCCTTCCGGGACCATTGCATTTCAAACAGACAACATGTCAGTGGTGTGGTACATTAACAAGTAGGGCGGAACCAGATCCTACCCCCGGTGTCAAGAAACACTCAGACTGTGGCAGTGGGTGATTTTCCTCCCAACGTTTTCTGATTGTGACACACATCCCTGGGAGATCCAACGTCATAGCGGAGAGGCTCAGCAGAGCTATCCTCATGCCTCACGAGTGGTCTCTGAATCAGGAAGTTGCGGATCTTATCTTCCGCAAATGGGGACAGCCTTGCTGCAATCTTTTTGCCACCCCTTTCAACAGCAAATGCAGCAACTACTTCTCCCTTCTTCCGCTTCCAGGTCACATACCCAGAGACGGTCTAGTCCATGATTGGCCTCCGGGACTTCTTTATGCCTTTCCTCCGTTTCCCCTGATACCGAAACTCATACAGAAAGCAAAACCGTTGTGTTGCAAAATGATCCTCATTTCCCCCTACTGGCCTTGACAGATATGGTTCCCGATGTTCATCGTGTTTCACTGTTGCAGTCATTACACTTCGGTTATCCTGCTGGCAGGCGACCTGCAGTCGGCCTGAGTTCCAAAGTCTTGGTCTGGCATCGGTTGCTGTCGCATCTTCCCTGACGTCAGTGCGCCAGGGGTATAAAAGTTGCAACCAACGCCATTTTCTTCAGTCTTTCTTGCCGCGCAGTGCCCGAAGCAAAAGCAGCTCGCAAGTGCCGGTCGGCCGACTCCTGAGATTTTCAAAATTGAGTTTCAGAACCAAAGTCTTCAATAAAGCTAAGTACCCCATTGGGGAAACTTTTTCTTGCTCCAGACCGATGTTAGTAAAAGTTAATAATTGTATTTCTTGTTGGAAGCAAATACCTCATAAGGACTTTCACTCTTATTGTATTCCTTGCCTAGGCCCTGACCACGACGTCACTAGTTGTCGGTTTTGTGCTCGATTCAATAAATGCACTATTAAATGTCGGTTTGATTTTGCTTTACATTATTTTGGCCGAAGGTTTAATTACATAATGCAGTCGGAACAAACGATGACCGGAATCTATAAAAAACGCAAAGACAAAGAAAAGGACAGGCATCCGAGGTCCAAAACCGACGATGAAGCCTCTTCTAGGCCAGTCGCCGGCTCTCAGTGAGGCGCCTTCGCAGCCCCTGACACCCGCTACCTCAGAGCCACACGCCATAACCGACAGCCACGTGGAGACACCCAGGCCTGTGGAAAGTCAAGGTATTGGGGCTACGGAAACTATACCCTCAGATGGGACCGGAGCCACTGATCAGGCATCGGCTTCTGAGGGTGTTTTCAGACCTTCACAGCTTACAATTAAGCCCACTACAGCAGCCAAGGCAAAGTCAAAAACACCATTAAAGACAAAGGAAGCAAGTACAGCATTCTCCAGAACAGTCATCTATGCCAAAGAAACAGATGCTTAAAATGGCCGAAGACCTAATTACTTTAATCAGGGGTTCCCATCCCCATCATGACAAAAGGACTAGGCAAGACACTGATTATGATTCCTCTGACCAGGTTTCTATTTCCTCTGACTCCTTATCTGATCAGGGATATTCTCTCCCTCCCTGACTCTGATGCAGAAGAATCCATACCTTCAGCCTCTCCGCCTGAGGATTATTATTTTGGGGAAACCCTGCGTACCATGAGGGAGCATTTCCATTGGGAGAGCCAGGATTATTCAGAATCCAAGAAAAGGCTCAGAGACTTCCTTTTATTGCCACAGCACAGGCCCCTAGCTATCTCCCCTGTGCTTGATATTGTTGTTGATGTTTTTTCTGAATCCAGTCTGTCTCCTGATTCTTTACCCCCTGCTCCAGTCAAGGCAGACAGGTACTACAGGGTCCCTGACTCTCACAAATTTCTTTACAAAAACCCTGCTGCAGACCCAGAAACAATTTCTTAAGGTCCAAAAGGGGTTAAGGCTTCCACTGCTGAAAATCCAGTCCCCTCGGATAAGGATTCAAGAGCTTTGGACAGATGGGAGAAAAAAGTTTACACTTCTGCTACTTTAGCTGTAAGAGCTTTAAACTGTCAGTTTCACTTGCTTAAATACCAACAGTACCTCATGTCATTGTTAAAACAGAAAATGGTTTCAAATACAGAAGGTCCTGACAGTAAGGAAATGCAGGATTTATTGCATGCAGTTGAACAAGTGGGAAAGCATACTCTGCAATGTGGTTTTGATTCATTTAGAGGCTTCTTGTAGAGCCGCAGTTACAGGCTCTTTTATTCGTAGGCATGCTTGGTTGAAAGAACAAAGTTTACCTGAACATGTTAAAGTGAAATTATTGGATGCTCCATTACAGCATGATACTTTGTTTGGTGTTAAGGCAGAAGAGGTGTTAAAGAAAATGGAGGATAAAGCAAAGTCAATGCAGACAGTGAAAGATTTCTTACAGGTACTACCACCTAGATTTAGCAGAAACTGGCTTTCAAAAAATTGGACCTTTCCAGTGTCAGACAGGCCACAAAGAGGCAGATACCGATGCCCAAGAGGCAGATCTCAGCCCCAAGGCGCCTACCGACCTAAACAATGGGGTGCTTCAGCCCCCAAGGGATGGGAAGACAAATCACAACCTTATAGGAAACAGTCTCAATGACTTCCCTCTGCAAATGCCAAACACTTACCTTTTGACAGCACCCCTAGGGGGGAAGCTAGCACTTTTCTCAAAAAATTGGCACGTGATCACCCAGGACCAATGGGTGCTGAATATTGTATCTCAGGGCTACAGGTTCCACTTCCACATGCTTCCAAAACCAGGTATGCCAGACCTGCCACAAAACCAATGGGCAGAGGCACAAAAACAGATTGCTGCTCTTATGCACATGGGAGCTATTCATAAAGTTCCACAGCAAGAACAGGGACAAGGATTTTACTCAAGACTTTTCTTAGTACCCAGAAAGGACAAAGCCTGGAGACCAGTACTGGACCTGTCAATCCTAAACACTTTCCTGGATGTTCCAAAATTCAAAATGTTAACACTGCATCAACTTCTACCCATGCTGGGCAAGAAGGCTTGGCTAGTTACTTTGGACCTCAAGGAGGCATACCTGCATGTCCCAATCAGACAATCTTGCAGAAGATACCTCAGATTCATAGCAGGCTCAGTGCATTACCAATTCTCTGCACTGCCCTTTGGCTTATCTACTGTGCTCATTGTCTTCACAAAATGCCTGGCACCAGTAATTGCATTTTGCAGACAAAAAGGAATTCAAATATATCCCTACTTGGACGACTGCCTTATTCAAGCAGAGAGCAAGAACATTCTTCTAAAGCATCTGGCATTTGTAAAAAGATTGCTAATTTGCCTAGGGTACACAGTAAATGAAAAGAAATCAAAACTAGTGCCCTCTCAAGAGATAATATTCCTGGGTGCAAGCTTGAATACAACTACCTAGATGGCTTATCTCACGCCAGACAAACAAAGGCAACTGACTCATTACTTTCAAATGATGGCAACAAAAACCCAGCTCCCTTCAAGAAAAATTCTGCAGGCCCTAGGCTTCATGGCATCCTGCATTCTACTCATTCCATATGCAAAACTGCATATGGGGAAACTACAATGGTATCTAAAAAGTGTTTGGACTCAGCATTGTCACAGCCTGGAGACAATCATAACTTTAATTCCCTGCCTACAACAGGAGTTTCGATGGTGGGCCCAGGCCTGTCACCACAACAAGGGACAGCCTTTCACTTTACCCACAGCCAGGCAGACAATAACAACGGATGCATCGGATTATGCCTGGGGGGCACATATGGCAGGAAAATGTATTCAGGGCACGTGGCCCAAGGAACATATGCATCTTCACATCAATCAAAAAGAGATGCTAGCTGTACAGAATGCCCTGACGGCTTTCAAGGACCTACTACATCCAGGACAACTATTAATAAAGACAGACAATACCACAGTTATGTGGTACATAAACAAGCAAGGGGGCACGCATTCCTACCCCCTATGCAGGCAAGCCATGACTTTGTGGAACACAGCACTGACTTATCAAGTACATCTGCAGGCACAATTCCTGCCAGGAACAAAAAATACACTGGCAGACGAACTAAGCAGAAATCTCATGGATCCTCATGAATGGAAACTAAATCCACAGGTGTTCAGCATGATAACGAGGAAATGGGGATGACCAGACATAGATCTATTTGCCTCCCCTCACAATTACCAAATACAGAAATTCTGCACAAGAACTTATCACTCTCAAGCATGGAAAGTGGATGCTCTATCATTCAGCTGGAAAGGCCTGACAGCCTATGCCTTCCCTCCGATGCCTCTCCTTACCAAAGTACTCCTAAATGTCGGACAAGAAAGGCCAAAAATGATCCTGATTGCCCCAGACTGGCCACGCCAGCACTGGTACCCAATCCTAAAGAGCTTGTCTCAAGGCCCAGCTTGGCCTCTACCTCAAATTCCTCATCTTCTGTCACAACAAAACAATCAGATTCTGCACAGTCAACTCAGAACCTTAAATCTGGCAGCATGACAGATAATGTAGCCACTCAGACTGCACCTCTCTCTAAAGCTATTATGGATGTTATTTTGGAAGCCTGGAGGCCCAGCACTAGGAAATCTTATGCAGAAAAATGGAAGAGATTCTGTGCTTGGAACCAGGCACAAGGGCTCGAACCACTTGTCCCTAATATACTTCAGATTTTACAATACCTAACTGAGATGCTGGACAAAGGCCTATCTTTCTCATCAATTAATCCATGCCTCTGCCATTTCAGCTCATTACAGTACGGAACCTCCTATTTTTTCACATCCTCTACTACGACAGTACTGCAGAGGGGCAAAAAATATAAGACCCCCAAGGAGAGCACCAGTACCGACTTGGGATCTCAATTTTGTTTTAGAAAAACTCACACTGCCTCCTTTTGAACCAGCCAGCACAGCTGATCTAAAATTCTTATCATGGAAAACTGCTCTGCTCCTAGCAATAACTTCAGCAAGAAGAGTCTCAGAGCTACAGGCATTAATGGCTGTGGAACCTTTCATCATTTTTCATCAGGACAGGGTCTCACTTAGGACAAACCCAACATTCATGCCAAAGGTGGTATCCAATGTGGCCTTGAACCAAACCATTCATTTGCCTACTTTCTACCCAAATCCCCAGAAATAAGGGGAGAAACTTCTGCACTCTTTGGATATACACAGACAGCTACGATTTTACCTGGAAAAAACAAAAACTTTCAGGAAAAACAGAGCAACTGTTTGCAGCCTACTCTGCAGGATCACAAGGAAAGCCTATTACAAAGCAGACAATTTCAAAATGGATAGGCCACTGCATCCGCTTATGTTATGCACAGCATGGCAAATCAGTGCCTAAGGGCATTAGGCCTCACTCTACCAGAGCAGCAGCCACTTCAGCAGCTTTTCTCAGAGGAGTACTAACCAAAGACATTTTAGAAGCTGCAACCTGGAGCTCAGTGCACACTTTCACCAAGCACTACCACTTACCTCTGTACTCTAAATCCAAAGCAGGCTTTGCCACTGCAGTTCTGCAGGGCCTGGTAGCCTCTCCAAATCCAATTTAGACCCAGCCGGCCAACCTCAGCTTTGGGATTCTACCCAAGTGTAATGACTGCAACAGTGAAACACGATGAACATAATACAGTTGTGTACCTACCATAAATGTAGATGTTCGAGTGTATTCACTGTTGCAGTCCAGGTTACCCACCCACCATCCCCCTTTTCATTGCTGGGACTTTTCTATACTTCTCAACTCTATACAATCTATGTGGTGTATTTGCTTGTAGATGAAGGAAATCTTTATAGTAATATATGCATGTATTTTGGCATATTTTTATCTTTCCAGCCTCCTATCTAGGGGCACCTGACATCTGGGGCAAGAAAAACTGAAGAAAATGGCGTCGGTTGCAACTTTTATACCCCTGGTAAACTGACGTCAGGGAAGATGCAACAGCAACCGATGCCGGACCAAGACTTTGGAACTAGGGCTGACTGCGGGTCGCCTGCCAGCAGGATAACCCAATTACAATGACTGCAACAGTGAATACATTTGAACATCTACATTTATGGTAGGTACACAACTGTACTTTCCTGCACCCTTGCCTTCTCGATAAGCCCTGGACTCTGGACCCAATTCCAGATCTCCTGATTCATCAGTCAGGCAGGTTGCATCAATCCCTCCAAACTCTCCAGCTCACAGCTTGGTTGCTCCACTTCCAACCTTAACCAGGCTTCCCAGCATTTCCCCAGCAGTCTGTGAGATTGTCGTTTCCTCACATTCTTATTGGGCAGAGTCTAGGAATGTGGATCCCTTCTCAGCCCCAGTCCACGAAATTCTTGAATTTCTAGCCCAACTTTTTCACTCCGGGGCCGCTTCCGCTATGATTAGGGTACAATTAGCGGCCATTTCTAATTTTCATATCAGTTTGCAAAATTCTAACATCATGTCTCCTAAGCTCTGTAAAGCTTTTTTGAGAGGAACGTCTCTTCTTAGACCTCCAGTGAGAGATTACCCCTCCTCCGTGGGATCTTAATTTAGTCCTAACTTCCTTAATTCTGCCTCCTTTTGAACCAGCAGCATCCTGCTCCATCAAGTTTCTGTCTTGGAAGACACTCTTTCTGGTTGCTATCACTTCAGCTAGGCATGTCTCAGAACTTCAAGCACTATGTGTTCATCCTTACCTGGTGTTTCACAAGGACAGAATTTCTCTGAGGACTAATCCTTCATTTCTTCCTAAAGTCTGCTCAGAAAATAATTTAAATCAATCTTTAGATCTCCCTGTGTTCTTCCCCAGTCATAGCAACAAGGCTGAGTACAAGCTTCACCAACTGAACGTTCACAGACAGTTGCGTTTTTTACCTACATAGAACTAAAGAAATACGAAAGTCAGACCAATTATTCCTTTCTTATGCCTTAAACAAACAAGGTCTCCCAGTTTCCAAGGTGATCTTATCCAGATGATTGTCCCACACTATTACATTTATTTACCAGTTACAGAATAAAGAGTTACCAACTAAACCGAAAGGTGATTCTACTAGGGCATTAGCCACCTCCGTAGCTTTTCAGTCTAGGTTGCCCATGGATTCCATCTGTGCAGCTGCCACGTGGGCAAACCCTCATACCTTTATTTCTCATACAAGGTGGATATGGTCTCCTGGAGCAGATCTGACTTTGGTTCCACTGTTCTGAAGAGACTGTTCCACTGAGCCACCCAGTTAGGTGCTAGGGACGCTGTTCCAAACAGCAAGAATGAAGGTGAGATAGACAACATTAAGAAGTTATGTACGTACCATAATGTTCCATGTTAGTTGTCTTCATCTCTCCTTCTTTCTTGCGTCCCTCCCTCCGTCCCCCTGTCCTAATGGATCGAGAGGAATCCTTTTTCACTGGCTGAGTATTCTTTATTGTTATTCTTCTGGCTAGGTCTTCCCTAACCTATTCTAGATTTTAGGATGCATGGAACAACCAGTTTTTTGATAACTGGTTTCTCTCATATGTCTGGGATTAGCTATTTCAAACTAGATCTGGGTAGCTGTCGCTAGGCATCATGGGATAAGGCGTAGCTTTGAGCCAGAAAACGGCTCTTGAGCTATTGAAGATGGCCGAGTTGGAGCCGAGGATCGGCTCTGAACCCAAACAGCAAGAAAGAAGGCGAGATGAAGAAAACTAACATGGAACATTATGGTAGGTACATAACTTCTTATTCTACAGTCCATTCAGACCATCCATGTAATCAAATCCAAATAAAATAAATAAATAGACTTGTAAAAGATAAAAAAATTATGAAAGGTATGGGAAATATTGGTTGTCTTTTATTTGCAACGTCATTAGCAATTTTTTTCCGTTAAGAAAGGCTTTCAGTGGTAGAAAAGAAATCTACAGAGGCAAACAATTAATCATGAGAAGGATTAACATTGTGTTCTGACTGAAAATTTACAAACATTCAGTCATGCTTCTGCAAAGTCACTAGCTGTTTTGTTACTATCTGCTTTTACTTGGAGACGAGAAGTCTGCAGGTAGAAGCAATTAATCCATGACAGGTCTGAACACTGCTGAGTGAAGTGTATAAAATACAGTATCATTAACATGCAGAAGTACATTAGAATGTAGTGTTTAGGGAAACATTAAATTGTTTGAAATTGTGGGAAATTCCCCTCCCATCAACCTTAATATTTTAATGCACTTAATGGCCCTCCTCTATAAAAAAAAAAAATGAAGAAAACAAAATCCCCCACGGTTAACCACTAACTGCACTGATCTCATGAAAGAAAAGAGACAAAGAATGGGATAAATGGAAACGTAATAGAACCCAGCAAAATCTCCAAACCTTTATAACACTTCGCAACAAAGTCACAAAACAAGTGGATAATTGTAAGAAGCCTTCTACCCGGGTCTATATTACAAGACCAAAGGTGCATTCTTTCGAATGCGTCTTGGTCGAACATAAAAGGCTGAAAACGCAAAATATCGAAGCGGCTTTTAAGTGAATTCTTTCCCTGGGAAAGAATTTGCTTGGCCGCTTTGGTACTTTGCCATTTTCTACACTGTAATGCGGTCTCGGAGTTGGTATATTTAAGTAGGGGTGTGTGTGGGGGGGTGCAGCCCCCACTTAATGTAATGTTTGAAATTGTTTTTTATTTATTTATTTTTTTTGTTGGAACAGTGATTTTTTTTCCCTTGGAAATAAAAACGCTGTTCTGACACTTCGACATTGTAAGCTTTCGCTTACATAGGGTTGATTTAATCACCGTTTGCTTTTTTAAGTGTTCAGTTATCTAATATAGACCCTACTACTCTAACCTGCAGTTGCAACACAAACACAACCCAAAAAATACTGGCATTCTATAACTTCCCTTCTCAACCCAGAAACTAATAAAGATAGCTCAATTCCCCCGAAGAAGAAGTAGCTGAAAAATTAAACAAATATTTCATAAAATACATATCAGACCTACTCACTCCCAAAACTAACTCAGGATACCCCCACCTAAACCTATAAACAAACTCAAATAACATAACAACACCTACAACAAACCAAGCCCATAACTACACAAATAACCCACCAAACAATCCTAACACTACTTTCTCCTTGTGTTTATTTTATATTTGTTTAGCAGAGGCTCATACCCACTTTTACAATAAAAAAGCTACTGCTCAAACTAAAACCCTGTTCCATATCAGCTGACAACTTCCCACCCCATTACCCAAAACTTGCAGCTGACTCGATCGCATATCCAGTCAGCATATTAATAAACAGCTCACTGTCAGAGACAACGGTACCTACAGTATGAAAAATGTCACCCATAACACCAGCTCATAAAGGAGGACACTATACAGAAATATCTAATTTCTGCCCAGTATCAGTACTATCCCCATTATCCAAAATCATGGAAAGGTGTATCCACCAACAATTTAATGACGTATCTACTCCAAAACAGCCAGCTCACTCAAACTTGGCACAGCTTTAGGCCAGACTATAGCACATCCACTGCATTATTATCCTTCACAAACACATTTAACAAAGTCAGGGACAAAGGATATATAGTATCTGCTATATTCTTGGACCTCTCAAAAGCCGTTCAACACAGTTTCACATACTTTACTTCTAGCCACTCTATCTAGTCTAGGATGCTTTACTATCACACTCCAGTGGCTCCAAAGCTACATATATGGCCAAAAGCAAGCAAATGGTCTAACCAACTCTTCCCCCTTCCTACAAAACCTCACAGGAGTTCCCCAAGGGTCCATCTTAGGACCCCTACTGTGTAACATATTCACCAACAATCTATACACAGCCTGGAACATTAATCCAAAGTGCAGATGACTCAACATTAATCTGCTCTGCTCATACTCTCCAAGAACTACTAATCAGAACCCGACAATCATTCACAGCATCTGAATCATGGCTGACAAACTTCCAACTCTTTCTAACCCCCCCCCCCCAAAAAAAAACAAGATTATAGTCTTCACCCCAAAAGTACCCCCAACGGCCCAGACTAATTTAATATTCCCACAGCCGACAAAACCATCATAGAAAATGTACAAGAAACTAAACTTCTAGGGGTTATCAATAACAAACTCAACTTTGACCTTCACATCCAACAAAACATCAATAAAACTGGATAAAAGTTGGACTCCCCTGCAGAAACAGGCAATTTCTTACCACCCCCACCAAGGCCACCTTATCAAAAATCTTCCTGCTGCAGTCCTTATTCTATTGCTCCTGTATACTAATCAATATACAAAACTCTGCCAAGAAGAAAACTGAACAATGCTACAACAAAATAGCAAAGTCTGCAACTAACTCCAACTACCATACACACCACTGTATACCACTAAAAGAACTAAACTGGTTCGAACTAGCAACCCAGCTTACGTATACACAACTAAGTACAATCCGTAAAACATAGCTCAGTGCCTGTCCTACCCTAGCCAACCTAATCCAACATTACAAACCAAACAGAACACTCTCTGATCTGAAGACAAACAACTTCTCGAATCTACAGACCCTCCAGAAACCAAGGAAAATCACTTTACTTACACACTGTCACCAAATTATGGAGCACCGTCCCAACTAACATCAAGCTTACTCCTAGCCTACTTCACTTTAAAACCTCCCTAAAAGAACATCTAAACAAAGCTTGGTTATGTGCATGCCTTACTCCAGGCTAATGTACTTCTTTCCTTTCTGTCACTTCCTCCTTTTTCCCACCCTACACCTCCTCTTACTACACAAATCTTCTCCTCTTAACCTAATTTACTATAATTCTCTTGAATCCTTTGAAGCAGGGCACAACTTGTTCACCAGACGGCTTATGTTCTGATTGACCCACTCAAACTTGTGTCATGCTACTCAAACTCACGCTAAACAAATTCAGTGTACCCTAGGAAGCTTATTTCAATTTGTGTACGAATGTAAATTGTGAATATTCTACTACTAGTACTATGTAACCCTAAGTGCCCGCCTAAAAATTCATCTACTCCTGTATTCTTGTATATTGTAACCTATTGTATGACTATGCAACATGATTACAACTGTGGAACAGTGTATAATATATGTAACAATATACGTAACTGAGTTTTTATATGTGGTGCTTTTCTCCTTGGGCCTCCGCTGAAAACGGGTAATGTAACCCAGTTGGACTATCCTGGTAAACAAACGTCAAATAAATAAATTGGGTTCTGATGATTATTCTTTTTTTATATAAATGCCCTGCTTCTGACCCCTCGGTAGTGTCCATAGCCTCTGATAAGCCATCTCATTTGCTTCCTTCACCCAAATTATTGCCTTCTGATAAGGATAGCAGAATTATGGACAGGCTGGGCAAAAAGGTATACACTTCTGCTACGCTAGCTTTTAGAGCTATTAATTATCAGACTCATATATCTAGGTAGGTATGTATTGGCTGTTCCTTCTCAGGCCTGTCAACTTATTTCTGATTTTCCAGACTCTGAGGGTAAAACTTCTGTCCTTTCCTTGCTAAGGACTTCCTGACAAGTTGCTCGTCATTCTGTTAAATGTTATGATGCAGTGGATACCTCTTCTAGGGCTGCTGTTTATGAGGAGGTATTCTTGGTTTAGGCTTCAACCTCTACCTGATGATATTAAAGCTAAGTTGATGGATGCTCCTCTGGATTATAAACTTTTGTTTGGGGAAGCTGTTGCTAAGGGTAAGGTGTTATGGAAATTTAAACATGTTTTTGTTTCTCCTGTGCCTAAGTTTCAGAGAATCTACCCTGCTAAGCCTGCCTTTGTTCATAGGCAGTCCTGTCCTTCTACTAAAGGTAAAAAGAGTGGCAAATGCATCCCTCCTGCTAAGGCTATTTAATTTTCAGGGACTCTGAAGCCTTCCTTTCTGAACAAACCAGTTGCTGTGTAACTATCCATCCCTTCCCAGCCACATTCCTCTTTCACGCCACCTTTCTCTTTTGTTACTGGTTTGGCTTCAGATCACTCAGGATTCTTGGGTTCTGTCAGTCATTTGTCAAGGGTACTTCATGGTGTGGAAGTCTTGTCCTCCTTTTATGGGCATTCCTCAGCCTCCTCTGGAACATCTTCCCTTTTTACCATAGGTCTTCAAGATCTATTGTCTTAGGATTCTGTTCAAGAGATGTCTCTCACAACGGGGGAAAGGTTTCTACTTCCAACTGTTTCTAGTGCCTACAAAAGAGGGCACTTGGAGACCTATTCTAGACCTCTGTCATCTAAACACTTTATTTTAAAGATACCTTCCTTTCAGATGTTGTCCCTTCAGATTCTGTTTCCCCTCTTGCTCCCTCCGGCCTGTATGATGTCTCTGGATGCTTATCTCCATATTCCGATCCATCTTGTTTTCAGGAAGTTTTTGCATTTCCCTGTTGCTTCATGGCATTTTCAGTTCCCTGCTTTGCTCTTTGGCCTTTCCACTGCCCCAAGGGTGTTCAACAAATGCCTTGCTCCTGTGATTGCCTTTTGCAGACTTCAAGGGATCCAAATATTTCCGTACTTGAACTACCTGTTGATTCTGGCATCTTCTCCAGAGACCCATTTGCAAAGTCTTCATTTTGCCATATCCCTTCTTCAGAGCCTGGTGTTCACTTAAATTTCAAAAAGTCTTCTCTGACTCCTTAGGATCATGTTTTTCTGGGTGCAGGATTCATATGGTGCCAGTGCCTGCATCCCTCCCCCTTCAAGGGCTTAACTCTCATTTCTTTCTTTCATACTGTTCTTCCTCTGGCTTCCATTACAGCCAGGAAGTTTCTGAGAATTCTGGGTTTCATGGCATCCACCATTGAGATGCTCCCTCTGGTCAAACTTCATATGAGAAACTTTCCATGGTTGCTGAAGTCAGTGTGGCTTCAACATGCTCATCCTCTAGCATTTGTAGTTCTTCTTCCTCCTTGCCTCAGACAGGAACTTCTCTTTGTGAATTCAGCAGTTGTCTCTTCTCTGAATCCAGGGATCCCTTTTCATTCCCATCTCCCCTCTCAGGAATTGTTCATGGATGCCTCAGATATGGGATGGCAGGGACTTTTGGCTCCCTAAAGGTACAGGGAGTGTGGTTGCCTCATCAGCAGAAGGAGCACATCAGTGTCAAAGAGATGAGAGCCTTTCTGCTGGGTCTTCAGGCATTTCAGTTTCTCTTTTCTCCAGGGCCTGTCAAGGTATTCACAGACAATACTACAATGATGCGGTATATCATCAAGCAGGGAGGAATTAGATATTATATTATCTTTGCTGGTTGACACTTCTGGCATGGGATTTTGCTGTCAAGTGACTCTTCAGGCAGTTTATATCCCTTCCTGTCATAATATTGTGGCAGACGATATGAGCAGGTCCTTAACTCTGTCCCACAAATGGGATGCTTCACATGGATGTGTTTCCAGACATTATCCACTAGTGAGTACTCCTCAAGTGGATCTTTTTGCCTCCCTCTGAACAGACAGCTTCCTCTGTTTTGTGCCAGAGTCCCAGGTCCTTTGGTATGGAAGGTGGACACCATCTCATTCTCTTGGAAGGGGATGTTTCTTTATGCATTCCCTCCCTTTCCTCTCATTCCAAAAGTCCTGTTCAGTATCCAACAGGATGCTCTCAAAATCTTGTTGGTGACTCCCTTTTGGCCGCAACAACACTGGTTCCCTCTTGTGCATCTAGCCAGGGGCAATCATCACAAGTTACCTAACAGGGTGGATCTAATCACACAAAACAAGGGATTGCTTATCGATCCACACCTGTCCACGCTTTATCTGACACTGTGGGTGATAGGAAGTCTTTTGGATTAAGCACTTGGGCTTCAGACCAGTTGTTTTACATTAGGAAGGTTTGTGGCAAGCACTGTGGTGGCAGGACAGGTAGCTTTCATCCTTCTAAGTTGGGAACTGCTGATTGAGAGCCCAGTGTCCAAGTGTATTAGTTCTGGTTTAAGCACTTGGGCTTCAGGCCAGTTATTTTACATTAAGAAGGTTCGTGGTCTGCACTCTTGTGGGAGAAGAGGCTGGACTCTGTCCTTCTGAGCTGGGAATTTCTGGTTAAAGGTTTATAGTGCCTGAATATTTGAACTGTATCTTACTGAAATTGGTACACCTTGTTTGCTGTAGCATAGACTAGATCCAGGCCTGCTGAATCTAGCTTTGTTTATATGCTTGTTGTTTGTTTACTTGTTATTTCCCTGGAACGCTAATTCCACCTAATACGCGGCTTCTCAGCGCTTCTGTGGATCACTAGTGATATCTGCATTGCTTACTGTACTTATTTCCTTGTTTCACTTGAAAGAAAGTTACTGTTTGTCGTTTTTGCATTTAGTTACTTGTAACACATTGCACTCAAGTTACCTGGCACTTGCTCATTAAAGCAATTTATATAAGTCAGCACTAAAAATTAAAAGCACTACACCCTCACTCCCCACTGGCCCTTGTTTTCAATTATTAAGGAATTCCCAATATTATTCTAGCATGTCCAAAGGTCAGTTGTCAATCTCCTCTCCGGTCCAGCTGGTGAATCTGGGAATCTTGAGGCAATGTTATAACTGCCTCATGTACACAGACAACCCTCTCCTCCTTCCACATAACACAAATACTTGCGAGAGATGCAGCTATTTAGCCAAACTGGAGGCTGAGCTCTCTCAACTCAGGCCTGGCAAGACCAGACAGGAGGAGAAGGCAACTACACACACCACAAAACCAGCCTCACATAATGCTACCACACCACTGAATCAAACACATAAACACACAAAGACATACTCAGAGGCTCTGAGTAAAAATTTACCTAAACAGCAGAGGCCTCCAAAGCAGACACCCAAACAACTGCTACCTCAAGACACCCCACAAGCAACACATAAACCACAAAATCAGTGTGCAAAGCAGTCACAGCCCTTAAGGCCAAATACAACACGAAACATACTTGTCATAGGTGGCTCCATAGTCAGACACACTGACGTCCCACTCACCAGGCTGAA
Organism: Protopterus annectens; assembly: GCF_019279795.1. Taxonomy (NCBI): domain Eukaryota; kingdom Metazoa; phylum Chordata; order Ceratodontiformes; family Protopteridae; genus Protopterus; species Protopterus annectens. The sequence continues at coordinate 49,846,060 of NC_056733.1, forward strand.
CAAGGAGAGGGTCACAGTAAGCTGCCTATCTGGCGCTAGAATCCGCCACATAACACAAGCACTCTGGTCACTCCACGGCAAGTACAAATATGACACAGTCATTGTCCATGCTGGTGTGAACGACCTGAGACGTACCTCCCTGGACTACATGAAAAGAGACATAGAGGAGCTCTCTGATTATGTAGCCCAGGCAGGTATGACCCTGACCCTGAGCAATATCCTTACTTCACCAAGAATGATGCCACAATATAGAGACAAGATGATCAGCTTTAACAATTGGCTTAATGTCTGGTGTCATTCTAAGGGGATCCAGTGTCTGTCTGCCTGGGATGACATGCTTGACAGGCCACGCTGCTTCGCAAGGGACGGCTTGCACCTGTCACCCCTGGGATTCCGGATATTGGCTAAGGCTCTTGCCACCCCCATAGTGCCTTTTTTAGGCAAGGCTCAAATTCTAAACCTACCACCCTAGAAAACAAAAATGGGAAGAAACTGAGGGTAATGCTGCTCAATGCCAGAAGTCTAAATCTCAAAATGCACGCACTCGAGGCCCTTCTCAGTATGGAGAACATCGATGTCTGTGCTGTAACTGCCTGGTTCAAGGCTCCTGAGAGCACCCCGGCACTATTAGGTTTTACCTCATATCATGTGTTCCGGCCCCAAAACCCGGACCACACCACAAAAGGAGGGGGTGTATCCATATTCATAAAGGATACCCACACCTCCAGGTTGGTGGCAACGCACGAAGCTTCGGAAACCATCCAGGTGCAACTAACCATAGGCAAAACTGCTCTACAAATTGTAGCATGCTACAGGCCACCCTCTCAAACTCAGAAACCCCACACAGCCTTCCTGAAGACACTGGAGGGTATAAATGTATCTCCAAACACCATCATATTGGGTGACTTCAACTACCCGAATATAGACTGGGAACATTACTCAAGCCCTAACTTTCTGGCCCAATGATTCCTGGAGTTCATAAATTCAAATGCCATGGAACAGCTAGTCACTGTTCCCACGAGAGGAGAAAATATACTAGATCTCATTATCACAAACATGGGGACAAAATGCTCCACACCGGAAGTATATCCCTCATTGGTGAGATCTGATCATAAACTAATCTCACTGGATATCCACATCCCGCCCCCACCCCAAACAAAAAAGACCACAGTGAAGAACTTCTCTAAAGCAAACTTCACACTACTCAAGACTGGTGTGGTATCCTTCAAGGCCCCTGAGCCAGTGGAAACCACAACCCAAGCTGTGGAAGCCCTTACATATGCCTTCTATGAACACCTCCAGGACTGCATGGATCAGGCAATCCCAAATAAAACCAAGACTCTTTCCACAAAGGGCAAACGTCCAGTCTGGTGGACCCCAGCCATTAACAAACTTTACAATAAGAGGAGAAAGCTATTACATGATGGAACAAAATCCATAAAAGGGAAGTCACCCCTGATCATTATTAGTAAAAAAATACGAGCACTCATAAAATCAACTAAGGCCAATTTTGAGAGAAAAATTGCCATGGATTCAAAGGACAATCATAAGGCCTTTTTCAGCTATGTTAGGAACCTGGGTGGAAACTCCCAGATATGCTCAGAATTAGTCCAAAATGATACAAAAATCACTGAACCCACAGACATTGCCAACATACTGGCAGACAGGTTCAGTGCAAACTTCACCCCTCTCCCCCCCTAAAGGAGAGATAACTATCCCAGCGGAGTGTAACCTCCCAGACATCTCAAATGCGCAGGTGAAAGCTGCTCTCTCCAAAGCTAAAAACACAGCATCAATGGGACCGGATGGTGTACCCGGCTGTGTGCTACACGAGCTAAATGAGGAATTAAACCCGCACATAAGGCAGCTGTTTAATCTCAGCCTTACCACAGGATACATGCCCAAGGAGTGGCGTACGGCAACTGTGGTCCCACTCCACAAAGGCGGTGCCTCTACGGACCCTGGTAATTACCGCCCCATAAGCTTAACAAGTCTAGTCTGCAAAGCTATGGAGAGGATCATAATGGAGCTCATAAACAAAGATATAGGGGACTTGCAGACATTGGACCCGACCCAGTTTGGCTTCGTCAAGGGCAGATCATGCCTTTTGAACTTGGTCGACTTCTTCGAAACAGTCACCAAGGCCATTGATGAGGGAAAGGCAGTCCATACAGCCTACCTTGACCTTGCAAAGGCTTTCGACACAATACCCCACTTGGGTATTGTAGAAAAACTTACCAGCTTAAATGTAAACCCATATGTCACAAGATGGGTTGCAAACTGGCTTAAGGACAGAACCCACAGGGTTAGAGTTGCTGGCGCTATGTCAGACTCCAAGCCGGTCACAAGTGGTGTCCCACAGGGCTCGGTCCTTGGCCCCTGTTGTTCGTCATCTACTTCTCAGAAGTACAGGCCAACATGGGAGGCCTTTGGCTGACAAAGTTTGCAGACGACTGCAAACTGGGCCATAGTGGAAAGTGCATCGGACATGGATATCCTTCAGAAGGGACTCACGGAAACAGATAGCTGGTGCCAGAGCCATGGCCTGAAGTTAAACACCAAAAAATGTATAGTCATACCCTTCGGGAAAAACAAGGTAACCCCAAGCTACCATATAGGTGGCAATCCACTAAGCACAGAAGAGGTTATCAGGGACATGGGGACCCAGGTTGACAGTGGCCTTTCTTTTGACACTCACGTTGCTAAAGTGGTTAGAAAGACCTTCTACATTGCCCACCTGATCATGAAGGGATTCACATCCAGATCTAGTGAGGTCATTGTTCCTCTGTACTCTTCGCTTATTAGACCAATGATAGAGTACAATGCCCCATTCGGGATGTATCTCACCTGACATCTGCAGCAATTGGAGAGACCCCAAAAGTTACTCACCAAAAGGATAAAGGGACTCCAAAATCTGTCATATGCTGCCAGATTGAAGAAACTCCAGCTCTATTCAGTCGCATACCATCTGCTCAGAGGTGACATGTGCCTGACATACAAGGCTATGTCCAACCCAGAATTAATGGACATGCTCCACCTCAAGAAATCCAAATCCACCAAAACCACTAGAGCAAGCGACTTAAACCTTAGCACGGATATAAATAGGACATGCTGGAGGGATAGATTTATCACTCAGAGACTCCCTATGTTGTGGAATAAAATCCCGGTCCATGTGAGGCAGAGCACCTCGCTGGCTCTGTTCAAGAGAAATCTTGACCTGTGGATGGGAGATCGTAGGTTTACCCAGGGAATCATCTCTGTGTCACTGCTGGACAGAGGCACAACAAACTAATGGGCACAGTATTTTTTCATATAAGGGGTGGCGTAAGCCACAAAACGTTGGGCTAGGCTTATAAATGCCTTAGGGCAGATAGCCTAGTATAAACCTATGAACATATGATTCCTCATAGACACCTTTTTTTCTGAAGACATGCTACAATTCTTGCAGGAGGCCAGGAATCCTATGACTAGGAAATCCTACTTATCCAAATGGAAGAGGTTTCCTTTTTGGTGTCTCTCTCATAACCTGCACCCACTTACTGTGGATGCTCTTTTGGTTCTCTCTTATTTGTGTGAGTTGCTCAATGCTGGTTTGGCCTATTCTTCTGTTAAAGCCCACCTATCAGCTGTCTCTGCTTGTCTGACTTTGTCTCCTTTAGCTGCTAGATTTCAGGTGAGACAATTTCTTAAAGGTGTCCTTAATATTAGACCTCCTAGGAAGGCTATTCCTCCTCCCTGGGATCCCACTCCGGAGCAGCTCTTTTGAGTGTGCACCTTTAACCCCTAGTGGGCGTGGCTTAAGCCTTTAAAAACTAAGTTATCACCTTACAGTTCTAGAAAACTCTCATTGAAAGAGGTCAGATATCAATAGAGTTGTGTTTGCCATCACATATGGTTCAAGACAAAATATCCTGGCACCTTGTAAGTAACATGGTTTTGGAATTATTAATGCAAATATGAACAATCAATATTTGACGCCTAGAGGAGCAGTAGCGGTTAACTGCAGAAGACGCCTGGAGGAGCAGTCTGCTGTAATGAGTTTGTTTTGGAGAAGTTGACTCGGGCTCCTTTTGAGCCTGCTGCTTCAGCTTCCTTGCAACATTGTTCCTAGAAGACTGTTCTTTTGTTAGTGCTTACTTCTGCCAGATGGGTGTCTGAGTTGCAGGCCCTTTGGGTTGTCCTTTTTTGATTTTTCATGAAGACAGAGTGTCCTTGCGTACTAACCCTTCTTTTATGTCAAAGGTGGTTAATGAACTGTCACTTAATCAGTCTGTTAATCTGCCTACTTTTTTCACCTCTCCCCAAACTGACAGCGAGAGGGTGCTGCATATTTTGGACATGCATAGACAACTTAGAATTTATTTGGATATGACCAAGGCTAATCAGTTACTTGTTTATTTTCATCCTAGGTCTTTGGAGCTTGGTTCATCCAAGCAAACTATTTCTTCTTGGATTTTTAAGGCTATTTCCTTTTGTTACACTTTTCATAGCAAGACCCTTCCTTTTTCATTTAAGGCTCATTCTACTAGAGCTGTGGCTTCTTTTGGTGCTTTTTTCAAGGGCTTTGATACTAATTATATTCTTGAAGCAGCTATCTGGACTTCTGTGCATACCTTTACCAAGCACTACAAGTTGGATGGTATTTCTAGAGCTAGGGATAGTTTTGCTAGTTTAGTTCATGTTTTTTTAGGGGACTGTTCTGCCCTTTCCTCCTCACAAGTTTCCTCTAGAGCTTTGGCATTCTCCCATCTTAAGAATACTACAGCAGTGAATGTAAGGACGTAGTACAGTTGTGTAAAATCTTACCACAACGGTAGATGTCCTTATATTCACTGCTGCAGTATTCGCTCCCTCCCTCCATCTCTCGGGTTCTTTTCCTTCCTGGATGTACACGTTACCTATTGGGTTCCTTGGACTGGTGTTCCTCCTGGGCAATCGGTTCTGTTATTGATTAGCCTGAATGTCACCTTTATGCCGTATGTTATGCAGGGAGCATATGGTGGTGATCGGCATACCTTTTAAATTCAGAAGTCTTTGGAAAACTGTCTGGATGTCAGGCTTCCGTGGCAGGGAATCCCATATGGTTAAGAATACTGCACCTGTGAAGGCAAGGATATCTACCATTATGTATTACCGATTTTACACGACTGTACTTTTTTTATTTGTTTTCTTTTCTAAATTCTTAATTCATCCCCTTGCCAGGATCATTATTAAGGCTCACCAATGGACATTTCCCCTCCCTTGTACTTCCTTGTCAAGTCCCCATCATCACTTGCCTGCTCTTATGGTAGATACCTGCTTCACAACTCAAACAAGCCCATGCATGCTGTCTCTTGGAGCAACTTTGCTGCAACTACTGACCAGCTCAAGCTTCTGTGCTGTTCATGCCCCCATAGGCTGTTTTATCTGTACTTTTCTGTCTAGGGTTAGCTATACAGCAGAATCGCCCTCTCCCATCAATGGGATGAGAGTACTGGCCTCTGGCTTCTTGTTCCCTCCAGCTTTGTATGTTCCTTCAGCACTAGACTGTGGTTACTTAAACCTTGTTTCTAGTATCCGCACAGCTGGGAACCTTGCTGTTGCATCAGTGATCCAGCTAAGAAACCATTTCTTTTGTTTTGATTTGAACCTACCCCTCCTAATGACATGGCCAGCTTTGAGCACCTGTGAAACCTGCAGTTGCGGGCAGCCCCAGATGGATCTGTTCTAAGGGAAAGGCCTAAAGAAAACAAAAGTGTTGCTCAGTCATGCGAAACAGAATGGGTGGGTGCCTGTTTTCAGTGTCTGTCTGATTTCAGCATCTGCCTTTTCTTTTTAACTGTTCAGAGCAGCCAAGGGTATGGAACAGATGTCAGATAAGCTGCAATCCTTCAGATCCACTTGTTTCAAGAAGGGACATGATCGGATGCAGAATTTTTTCTTTTTGTTCCTTTTTTCCCTACCTTTAAGGTAGCATGACTAAATGTAGTGGATGTCATCCTAATGCTGTACTCGATCAAGTCCACATCTTGAAAGGATAGGACCTGATTGGCTGCAGTATTTGTCAATGATTTTTCTTATTTTTGCTGTGTCGATCATAAACTGTTTGAAATTCTTGTACGGAATTAGAGTTGGTCAGTAATGCCAGACATAAGACATGCTTGGGTTTTCCATCAACAAGGAATTTCCAGTTTTAACTTTATAGGTAAATTAAAATAGTAATTTAAAAATTGTCTGAGATTTGGAGACTTTTGCTCCTTACTGTTTTCGCATTTGCTCAGAAATTTTAAGTAAAGAAATTGTGAGGTATGGCAGAATGTTCCTTATTTTGAGCCTTAAGTCCACATTCCATGCAGTTCTCCATTTGAAAAGAGCATCACATATTTACTGAAGTGTGAATGGCATGCGTGCACACACACACACACACGTGTGTGTGTGTGTGTAATATTTTTAAATAAGAGTATGACACTTCTGGGGCTGTCTGTCTGTAGAAGAAAATGTTTGCTGCTGTTTGCTTATTATTCTGGATTTGCAGGGTTCATCTGTTTTCTGTGAGAAAACTTGGACTACTTTAATTTGTTACTACCTTTGTGTGAAATTTAGTTGAAATGTTTTATATGGTTGTAGTTTTTAAATTTCAGTTCAATATTTGAAACGTATAGATGAGTGGTTATAACTGCTGTGTAGACTTTTGTTTGCTCAGTTTAACCATTAACTGGTCTGGCTTTGTGGAATGAGTATACATTTGTATAATGTAAGATGTAATCATTTCCTGTAATTACTGAGTGTTTGTGTGAAACTTAAATTACTATGAGTTACTATTTTACCACAATCAGACATCTGAAATATTTACACAGTCAGTAGAGTGGCTGTAATTGATGGATAAAGAGGACACTGAAAAAATGCGGTTTACTGTTGTTTGATCACTGTTAGAGTCACTTATCTGGTGTGGAAGCAGTAATGTTATACAAGGTATTGCATTTGCTGAAATAGGTGTAAAACTAGTATTGTTATGGCTTAAAATTGTGTGTGATGCTGGGGGTTGAAGTGCATTTAAGACAAGTTAGACATAACCACTTATCAAGTGGAAGAAGTTATTTTTGGTGGTTTGTCAGAAGCAGGAAGTATGTGAATAAAATTGCTTACTGTCACAGTGGCGCAGTGAGTAGCTTTGCCATTTCCCAGCAGCTTTGCTTTGGTTGAGTTCTTGACGTATGGCTTTTCCTGTGTGGAGTCTGCATGCCCTCCTTGTTGCTATATGGATTTACACCTGCTCAGGGTTTTCTCCAGCATCCCAAAAGACATTCCATAGCTGAACTGGCATTCCTTCAGTTTGTCTGAAGGTGAACATGGGGGTGGGGTGGGCGTGTGTGAGAAAGAGAGGGAGAAATGGCTTGTCAGAGGCAGTGTCAGTGTGTGTGTGCGTGTGTGTGTGTGTGTGTGTGTGTGTGTGTGTGTGTGTGTTTGTTTGTTTGTTTTCATGTGTGTAAAAATATCACTGACTCTTATGCAGGAAGCAACACAGTTTTGATGGGCACATACATAATTTGTCCAGATAGCAGTGACAAGAAATGCAGTTAACAAGTCATCATCTTTCAAAAATAAATGGATCACAGAATATTTATACCTTTGGAGTTTCTAGGGGTTTGGCAGCACCCAAATCCTAAACTATGCAAATTGATTTTGACATGAACTAAGTATTGGCCTCTGCCCTCATCCTCAGCTATTCTAGAACCGTCCCTGCACAAAGGAGTGCACAGAGAGTTTTTGAAGCTTATGTGGGGGACTTGGGTGGTGAGGTCATTATTTCATTAATTTTCCTCAGTGGGAGGTGGGGTACAGTGTGGCCATTACTTTAACTTTTCTTTGGAAAAGAAAACCTCAGAGTTAAGCACAGAAGGTCACAAAAACTTATTTAGGGACACTATTCTGTTTGGGAATAAAAAGTTGGAATATATTACTGTGACCATTATTTTTTCACATTTCCTGGTAGTCAAACATCAGACATTTATACAGGTGGCTGCATTTCAAGACTAAGATGAAATGAGACCTTTTTATATTCTTTTGATAGGTACTGGTTGAAATGTGTAACTGTGTTCTCTTTCTTTCAGTTTTGTCCCAGCTTGATGTAAGAGAGGTATACATAAGATGGGGTACTTTTAGGTGTAAGGGTGAGGAGGCATGTTGTGTATATGCATGCTAGCAGACAACTGAAATGTATGATTATGGTCATTTGTGCCTTTGTTTTCACCCCAATCTAATATCAGAAGGATAGTATATGTCTTTTTGGAAGAGGTTGGAGGTAGGGATGCAGGCACTACTCCCATATAGAATTTATATATGCTCAGAAACATTTGTGTTCTCAGTACTGTTTTGTCACCTTTGAACAATTAGCCTTGGACACAACTTTTTTTCTTCCTTACAAAAAAAAGACTGAATTTCTTTCCTTGTGTTTTTATTTTCAGGCCATCACTGGATCAAATGGTTGGAAAAGTGCTCTGAAATGCACCTCTGAGCCTAACTGTAACCCCATTGCTTCTGGGGGGTCTGGCATTTCCCCAGCTTAATTCAGATGCATCTTGTACAGTTATGGCCAGTTAGAGCATGTTGAATTGGTAAAGGAAAAAGTAAAGTCAAACATGAGTTTCTTTAGTCATGATTTTTGTTAGGCCAACACTAGATGAAAAGGTTGTTAAGGTATAAAACACATCCCAGTGCATCTAGAAATACATGGTTTCTGGAAGAAGGTGAAAAATGAACAATCTGTATGGTGGGGGAGGCCAGGATGGGAGAAAACCAAGGGAAGCACTGGGAGATGTATAGAGGGGGGAGCAGTAGACAGCAGAGAATGCTGTAAAACCATTTATCATTGGCACCATTTTACCTGAGGACAGCCCTGCATTTAGGGTTGTTGTAACTTCACTAGAACAAAGTTAATCACTGTGAATTCCTCTATTGAAGTGTCAAGGGTTCCCCAACTTTACGCATGCTGAGGGCTCCCAAAATGCCAACACTGGCCCTGCTTAATGGACAAATTGTCATCTTTTTAAGTGCCTCATTGAGCGCTGGTATGTGGCAAAGACATTTAACTTACAAATATTTCTCCACACTCCCCTCCTTTTTTCACTGAACATGAATCCATCTCTGCTAGCTTTGGAGCATAGTTCTTAACCCTTGTAGTTTGTATTCCTGACCATTTTGATGGCATTGCTGTGAATCATGTCCTGGACATGGGTGCTCCTTTTATGGTGTGCCTTAAAGAACTCCACACAGTACCCCCAGCTTGTGTCAAGATCCTGCTTGGGGGATGACTTTGTCAGTATTTTCTAGATGACATCCTCCTGCCGGAGTACTTCATAAATGTGATGGCAATAATAGGCTAACCAGCAGTAGACAGTAGAGTAGATTTTGATAGAGGCTGATTCCATTTTTGGACAGCCTTTAGCTCTCCCTATTGAAATGTCAGCGCTCAAAATACTGAGTGTTAACAAGCCTAAAATGACAGAAAACCCAAGAAAAGAGGGAGTCTTGAATATCCCTCTTCTCCTTTAAACTTCGTTTTTTGCAGGGGCAAGCCCCCTGCACCCACCACATCCCTGAACTTGTATATACCAACACAGAGATTGCCATACCTAGAGAAAAGGCAATATTCTGGGAAATGGCCATTTCAGACTTTGTATGTGCAAGCCCATTTTTTTTTTTTGGCTATTCATTGTGTGTTTTGGGACTCCCTTTAGCAGGTCCCAGCATTTCAAATGGGTACCCTTTAGGAAATCCACCACTACCACTCGCCCTTCTCTTTATGTTTTAGATTTGAAGTGTAGTGTCTATTGGCTGGTTAGATTCTGTACTCTTTGCTTAAACATTACCAGCACTGCTTGCTTTGAATGTCAGTTTGATGACTTGAAGAGTATTCCTGACTGATTAAGCTGTGCTATGCAGTTCTGAAATTTCTGCTCCCAAGTAAATGATCCCGTGTCAGAAGCATATTGCAGCAAAAAGATGCCATAAACTTCTGTGGGGTGATAAGCAGTCCTTCTTGTGATGCCCAGAAGTCCTGAGATCTCATTTGTGTATAAAGAAGAGGACAGTCAGTAGTAGCATACTTGCAGATATTTACAGTAATTTGAATTGAAACTTTGTATGCGTATTTGTGTGGGTACACATTGAGGTTTTAAATGAACATGGAAGGGTAAAAATATTTGCATAGCAAATGCCTTGCCAGGGGGATCATGTTAGGTATAGAAAAGTGGATCCCACTTGCACATATGTGTAAAGGTCTATAAGAAACCATGCTAAGGTTTACATTGCCTTTTTTCCTGCTTAAGTACTAAACAGTTGCCCAGTCTTCAGTGGGTTATTGGCTAAATGTGACTTGCTGTTCGACCCTATGGCATACATGACCTAACCAGAAATATGTGGCCTGAACTATTTTATAATGATGTAAAAGGCATTCTTCACAGCAGTTCTGAAAACGTAATGGCATCGAGGGCCTAAGACTGAAGGAAAGAGCTTTTCTTGACAGTGGTGACACCATACAGCAGCTGGTTTTCTTTTTCCTTGCCAGCATTGTGAATTGGTCAGCTGTTAGTTAGTCATGTTGTATAACTTGGTTAAATACTAAAATGTTCACTGTACTACCCTGTCACTGTTTCCTGGTCGTACACTGACTAAGGGTTCTGTAATCGAATGTTTTCTTAGAAGCTGGCTTTTTGTGCATTAAGTGCATCCTGGACGAGGTTCTTTCTGTTCAAGTTCCACTCCCCAGTGTTGAACCTCCTCATTGCTGTTTTCCATACCAGCTCACCACTAGTGCAGTTTTTAAGTGTGCCTGTAATGATGCATTTTCCCAGGCAAAGTCTGTTTGCATCATGTTTGTGATGAGGTTCATGGGGTGTTGTAAGGTTGCCTGCCATACTGGGGTGCAGGAAATCCTGATCCCCTGCAAAAAACACTTATACATTTTTTGTCCAGTTGAATTCTGATCCATTTATATCGTAACCTTTCTTAGGTTAAACATCTTTAAGTTGTAATGAGAATCCTGTGATCCACACATTTTAGCCTTTTAGTCCTGCTTTCTCATTGCTGCTTGATTTGCAAAAGATCACTGTTGTACTGTTCCTTACAGGACTCATTCAGTTTTGATCAAGACATTGTAAAATTCTGTAATATTTGTTATTTTCACCCCTATGTCTATCAGTAGTAGTATTAATTCATTCCAGACATAGGAAAAAAAGTGTCTCCAGGACTTGGATGAAATCATAGCCACATGAGCCATCTCTGTGCCCCCCCCCCCCAAGTTTAAAAAAACATAAAAGAAATTCAAGAGGTGTGCTAGATGATGACCAGATATCCACACTCCTCTTCATCTCTCTCTCTCTCTTTCTCTCTTTCAGTCCGAGTCAGACAACCCACTGAGGAACCTTCTCAGCTACTGGAATGTCTGCTTCTCCTGGGTTCTGTGATGATCCTTTTTGGCGGACGTTTATGGTTAGAGATACTTGCATGTCTGATGAGGCTGAACATTCGGCTGAAATAGCTGGGAAGGGCGACACTAGACTGATCTTATCTGAGGATGAGGGAGGTATCCACTGACTGCTAGTTCAAGAGGATGTCCATGGCTCATTTATGGAGGTTAAGTATATAGCTTATAGTCCTTGAAAACATTCTCAAAAAAAAAGCACATTTCTTCACCTTCAGCTCCTACTAGTCAGAAAGTCAACAAGGAGGACTGATTCAGTTTTGCTCAAGTCTCTCTAAAGCTGCTCAGTTCTTCAATTTGTACAGCCTTCTTTTTACTCTATTTCTACTCCTTTAAAGAGGAAGAGTTCCTTCTTGGGATTTTTTGGTTTCTGTGTATGGCTAGATTACTTCTTTCGTATCCCCTCCTCCATATGGATTGGAATCTTAGAATGATGGCACTTTTATCTTCTGACTCCCCTAATAAGGAAATTCCTTTGAGTGCAGTTGGTAAAATGAAAGTCTTCTTTGAATAGGAGGGTAAAGAGATTTCAGACTGCCAGAAAAGATGCTGAACATGAATAGTCCTAAGTCTGTTATCCCTCCAGTTTTAGGAGCACTAGAGGATGCCTTATCAGTTGACTCACTATCTCTATAGTCCCAACCATCAGCCTTTAAGAAGCCAGACAGGTTTTACAGATTCCTGACGTTAAGTACCTTTACAAAAATCCCACTGCTGACCCTGCTGCCATTTCCTTGGATCCTGACAAAGGTACTACAACTTTTCCTCATTTAATCCCTTTTTTTAAACAAAAAACCTCTTCAATAAAGTATCAATTATGACCTAGATAATTGTACATTTATATAAATTAAAACAAACCATTTTGATGTATTTTATGGGTTTAAACATTATACATCACTTATACTCTATCCAGTCATTGTCAGTCAGCATTGCACATCTTATTCAAATCCATCCTTTTAAACCTCATTTCTCCTCCAAAACGTGATTCTGCATGTTTTGTTCCCACAATTCCCTTTTTTCTAATTGCCTCCTGACAAAAACAAGGAAAATCCACCAACATTTGCAATGAACAGGTAAGCAGTGCTCAAAACACAATCAATATTAGCGTTAAAGCTTTTAATTCACGCTTTCGTCTTTATAAGACTTCAGAACAATCAAAGTCACACACATTTACTTCTCTTAAACCGTAACCTACCAGTAAGAACAATATCAATGAATTGATTAATAAATCAATCAATTAACCAAACAAGGTTAAAATTAGACAAGTAATGTTACCCCCTGTAAAAAAAAAAAAAAAAAAAAAGTAGCGTATACATATTTAAGAACGGTTTATTAATTTTTAACCTTCTAGTTTTTTTTTTAAATGAATATTAATAGAATCATTGATTCCTGGCATTTTATCTGCCACTTACTCCAGTTGCTAAAGTGTTTCCTTCCTTTCAACACAATTTTTATAATCTCCTCCTCTGCAGTCCTTCGTTACTTGTTCCAAAACAGAAAACAAAAACCTTTTATAAACTTTGCATACTACGGTATGTCTATATAAGGCATTATTTCTATCTTCAGATTTAATACTATAAACATGTTCCTTAATATGCTTTCCAAGACTTCTAGTAGTCATCCCTGTATAAAAACAAGAACACCCTCAGCAAACACTTATGTATACCACTCCTACTGCTTTACAGTTAAAGACCCCAGGAACAGTTAACATCTTATCAAGGTTTACAAATCAACAAATTGACCTTCTAAAATGTACCTATAAGATGGACAAGCCCCACACTTATAGATTCCCTTACTCTTATGAGAATACATAGCAGTGGGTACTACTTTAAGATTATCATTTTGTAAAAAAACTTTTCAAATTATAATTGTTTTTGTATATAAATACTGGAAAATTACCAATATCATTGTCTCAATTACCCTGCAATACTATCCATTTTTTTCTGATAATCGATACAATGCTAGTACTATCTGCTGTCATATCTAAACTACATGCCAAACTATAATCAAGTGATGGAAGACTGTTCTTATTTACCATGTCTAACCCTGCTAATAAAATAGGTTGAAAATCAATGAATCTCCTGGAGTAAATATTTTCTGCTATTTTGGATAAATGTTCTTCCTTGTACCCTGTTTCTAAAACATAGCAGTACTAAACTTAATTTCTTTGTCAAAGGTAAGATCATCTGTAGTTCATAGGTAGCTACTAGGCTATCGGCCCAAGGGCCTATGTAAGCCTAGCCAACAAGCTTCCTGCCACCCAAGAAGGTTATTTTCCTGTGCCCCTGTTGAGCAGGTCCACATAAGTTATCCCAGGGATGAATTTCCCATTTCCCATCCACTCATCAAGATTTTTCATGAAGAGTGCTAGTGAGGAACTCTGCTTGACATAGGTAGCTTGTTCCACAGTATGGGAAGTCTCTGGGACAGGAATCTATCCCTCCAGCATGTTCTGTTTATTGTGGTGACAAGGTTTAGGTCTCTAGAGTGTGTAGCTCAGAGGGTTGGGATTTCTTTAGGTGTAGCATGTCCAACAGCTCTGGGTTTGACATAGCTTTGTATGTTAGGCAGAGATCACCTCGAAGTAGGCGATAAGCTACAGAGTAAAGCTGGAGTTTTTTGAGACTGTCAGCATAGGGCATTTGTTTGACTCCTGTAATCCTCTTTGAGAGTTATTTTTGTGGCCTTTCCAACTGTTGCAGATGTCATGAGGTACATTCCAAAGGGGGTGTTGTACTCAATAATGGATCTAATAATAGCCGAGTTTAGGAGAACAATGACCTCTTTTTTCCTGGATGAGAACCCTTTCATGATGAGGTGTGCCATGTAGAAGGATTTCCTGACTACTGTGGCAATGTGATTATCGGAGGAGAGACTACTGTCCACTTGAGTCCCAAGCTTTCTTATCACACCTTTGGCATTAAGTGGACTGCCACCTATGTGGTAGTTCATGGGTACAGAGTTTTTACTAAAGGGGATAACCATGCACTTTTTGGCACTGAGCTTGAGGCCATGGCTCTGACACCAGGCATCAGTCTCAGCGAGGCCCTTCTGTAGGATGTCCACATCATTTGGGACTCAACTATGGCACCTAATTTTCAGTCGTCTGAGAACTTTGTCAGCCAGAGGCCCTCTGTGTTAGCCTGTACTTCAGAGAAGTAGATCCCAAACAGGAGAGGACCCAAGACTGAACCCTGTGGTACTCCACTTGTCACTGGTTTGAAGTCAGATTTGGAGTCTGCAACATTTACAGTGTAGGTTCTGTCAGTGAGCCAGTTGGCAACCCATCTTGTAATGTATGGATTTATGCCCACTTTAGTGAGTTATCTATGATTCCAGAATGGGGGATGGTGTTGAAAGCCTTGGTGAGGTCAAGATAGACTATGTGAACTGCCTTACCCTTGTCTACGGCTTTGGTGACTATTTCAAAGAAGTTGATCAGGTTCAGGATACATAATCTGCCCTTCACAAACCTGAGCTAGGTGGGGTCCAGAGTTTGGAGGTTACTAATGTCTTTGTTTATGAGTTACATGATGATATGTTCCATGGCCTTGCAATCCAGGCTTGTCAGGCTAATAGGGTGATAGTTCCCCAGGGTCTGTGGTTGCTCCCCCTTTGTGGAGTCATATAACTGTTGCCGTTTGCCATTAAGTGGGTACAAAGCCTGTCGTGAGGCTATGATTGAACATGGTGATTAGGTGGGGGGGGGGGTAGTTCATTCTGAAGTTCATGTAGAATGCAGCCTGGGATATTGTCCTGTCCCATGGATGCTGTGTTCTTGGCTTTGGAGAGTGCAGTTTTTACCTGCTCAGTTGTGATTGCAGGGGCTGCATTCTTCTGGTATGGCTATGGGCCTTTTAGGGGGTGAGGGGGGTAAAGTTAGCATTGAACCAATTAGCCAGATGTTGGCAATATGAGTTGGTTCCGTAATTTTCATGCCATTGTGCTGTAACTCAGAGCAGATCTGGGTGTTACCATTGAGATTCTTGACATAGCTATAGAATGTTTTGTGGTTGTCCTTAGAGTCTGTGACAATCTTGTTTTCGTAGCTGGCTTTTGTGGATTTTATGAGGGATCTCAGCTTCTTACTGAGGCTGACCAGGGAGCTCCTCCGCTCATGGGATTTTACTCTCTTTCTTCCTTCTATTGTAGAGTTTGTTTATAGCAGGGGACCACCAGATTGGCTTCCTTTTTTTGGAGGATAGAGTCTTCATTCTGTTAGGGATAGCATGATCCATGCACTCATGTAAGTGCTTATAGAGTGCATTTGTATAACGTTCGGCATTCGTAACTGTATTGTCCATCTGCATGGGTGTCGTGAAGCTGGCCACTGCTGTCTTAAGAAGCATTAAGTTAGCTTTGGAAATTTTTTTTTACAGTGGTTTCTTTAGCAGGGTGTGGGGGGGCAGGATGTGGATATCTATGGTGATTAGCTTATGGTCGGATCTGACCGAGGAGTTGACTTGAGGTATGGAACACCAATCACTCATGTTGGTAATGATTAGGTCTAGGATATTATTGACCCTGGTGGGTGTGTGGATAATTTGATCTAGGGCACTGGAGTTTACGAATTCTAGAAAGAGTTGAACGAAGGAGTTGGTACATGAGCAGTTTTTCCCAGTTCATGGTGGGGTAGTTGAAATCTCCCATTATTAGGGTGTTTGGTTGAACCCTAATATTTTCTAGTATATCAAGAAAAGAGGAGTGGGAATCCTGGGACATGCTGGGAGATCTGTAGCAAACTACAGTATGGATTGCAGTTTTGCCCAGAGTTAGTTGCACTTGTATAATTTCGGATGCATTATGTTGGGCAACTAGCCTGGGGGCGTGGTTATCCTTAATGAATATAAACACACCTCCGCCCTTGCTGTTCCGGTCCTGGTTAGATGGTCAGAAGGTATGGTATGAGTTGTATCCTGGTAATGCAGGTGTGCTGTCTGGAGCCTTGAACCAGGTTTCAGTCACTGCACAGATATCGATGTTCTCCATTTTATGGAGTGCCTTGAGTGAGTGCATTTTGAGGTTTAGACTTCTAGTGTTGAGTAGCATTACCCTCAGTTTTTGCTTGCCTGTATCTGTTGTGGTGGTGGATTTGTCATTTGAACCTTGCCTAAAAAAGGCATTATAGGGGCGGCAAAGCCTTAGCCAGTATCTGGAATCCCAGGGGCGACAGGTGCAGGTCATCTCTGGCAAAGCATCGTGGCCTGTCAACCATGTCATCCCAGGAAGACAGATACTGGATCTCCTTAGAATGACACCAGAAGCTTAGCCAATTGTTGAAGTCAATCATTTTGTCCTTGTACTGCAGTATCATTCTAGACGAAGATAGGATGCTACTCAGGGCTAGGGTCATACCTGCCTGGATTACAAGATCAGAGAGCTCCTCCATGTCTTTTCATGTAGTCCAGGGAGGTATGTCTCAGGTCATTCACACCAACATGGACAATGACAGAGTCATATTTGTACTTGTGGAGTGACCGTTGTGTGTGGGTTATGTGACTGATCCTGGCACCTGACAGGCAGCTAACCTTCTCCTTGTCTATTCTGGTGAGTGGAACATCAGTGTGCCTGACTATAGAGTCACCTATGGTTAATGTGTTAGGTACATTGTTTTGCCTTATGGGCTATGTTTGAGTGGCACACTGAGTCTGTGTGTTGTGTCTTTTGAGTTGTGATGAGGGGTGGAGGTTGCTTGCATTTCTGCTTTGGAGGTCTCTGTTGCTTGGGTAGATTCTTATTGAGAGTCTCAGAATGTTTTTTTTGCATCGGTTTGTGGAGTTTGGTTGTGTAGGTATAGTGGAACTCTGTGATGAGTGTGGTGTGGAGCAAGTATTTACCTTCTCCTCCTAACTGACAAGTTCAGTCTTGGGTTGAGAGAGCTTTGCCCAGTTTGGCTAGATAAATGCATCTGTCACAGGTTGTAGTGTTGAGTGGTAGGAGGAGAGGGTTATCAGTGTACATGAGGCAATTGCTGCATTGCCCCAAGATGCCCAGATTCATCAGGTAGACAGGAGAGAACACACGGAGCTGTCCCCTGGACATGCCTGGGTAATTACTTTTTCCTCTGGACAAGTGAGGGAAGTAAGTACTAGAGCTGTTTCCTCAAAGTAACTTGAGGAAGATAAGTACAAAAAGTGCTAACCACTAGGTAATGAGAAAGGTTGAGTGCTTCAGTAATTTGTAGCTTATTTAGTGCTTACAACAGTTCTGAATCAGTGCTGAGCACGGAAAAGCAGATTCAAGCGCTAAGATTAAGAAACTGGCTAGTTCTAAGGGAAAAACTGAAGAGCAGACTTTATGGTGCTGGGAATAGTTTAACCCTAGCTAACTGGCGCTGCACGATGCACAAACTTGCGCAAACTTGGGTTTTTAACTCACAAACTTGAAAGCGATAAAAATTAGCCCAAAATGGCCAATAAGGTAAATTTCAGAGCTGGAAACCACTTCTCCTGCGACAGATAGGCTGCTCTAATGTTTACCACTCTCACTGATAAGTAGAAAGACCTGCCTTTACTACAAGGTCTGGACCACTCAGAAACACAGACTAAAATCCTGAAACCAGCAGATCTTGGATCCGGACTATTCTAGTATAGGAAAAGGCGGGAAATGAGCAGTACAGATAGTATTTTTTTTTTTAATTAGGCAGCAAAAAAAAATTTAAGAGTAGAAATGCATAGAAAAGGCTGTCACACTTGAGTGTGATGCCTACAGTACTAAATTAAGTTTAAATTTTAACTTTTAAACAGATAAATCAAGTGCACACACAGTAAAAGGATTTAACAGTACAGTGCAGCAGAAGTACAGCAAAACCACAGTAAAAATGGCATTAAATGCGATTAGCTAAAACAGTTAATAGAAAGCTAAAAGGGTACTTAGATCAGCAAAAATGTCTCTCCTTCTCGTTTCTGGTGCTGTAGTAGTCTACAGGTCACCCAAACAGGATAAATTGGCATTTTGGAATATTCTTCTTGATGAAATGTGGATGACTGCTATTAAAATGTAAATAATTGTTAGTGAAAGTAATTTTCCTAAAAATTTCACTTTTAAAACTGTGCTTTAAATCATTCTAAGAAATCAACACATCTAAAAAGTTAACAATAAGACCCTGGTTCCCTAATGAAAACTGCAAATAAAACAGACCTTTCTTTCAATATTCTTAATAGTTTTTGTGCATCATCACTGTTACTGTCAATAAAAAAACAAAAAGAAAAAAAAGTCATCCACAAACCGAACATAAAATACAATTTTATAGGTAGCTATGAATAGGGGTCAGCACAGTGTGTTTTCACCAAGCTAACACTACATTAGCAAATGCTGGTGCTACTGCCGACCCTATAGCTACCCCCTTTAATTGTTTATATATCTTACTATTAAATAAACATTGTTTTTCAATATAATATCAAGAAGACTACAGCATATATACATTTCACTGTTAGGAAGTATTTACATACAGTAGAACAATTGCCTAACATAGTCAATTCCAGTGTAATGAGGAATACATATAAACAGGGATCATGTATCCAATGTAATCATAAAATTCTTTTGACAAACAAACCTATAATAAGAACTAAATTGTCTTAACTTAACAAAAAAATCCCAGGAGTCCTTGATGTAAGAATTTAACTTTTGAACTACTGGATTTAAGAATGTGTCCAAAAGTAATGAAATCCCTTCAGTCACTGAATAGGGAGCAGATACAATCGGTCGAAAGGATGGGTTGGTTGGATTCTTATGAATTTTAGGTATCTCAAACAAGATACCTAAAACCAGATTATCAATTAACATAAATTGATACAATTCTAAAGTAGTAGAGCCTTCCATTAAAAGGTCATATAAAAAACATTTTATACTATAATAGCAAGCATGTACTTGTGCAGCAGAAGCTAAAACATATTCATCTAGATTGTCTAACATCATTTCCATGGACACAATATAATCAGACTGTAACATAACAACTAACCCCCAACCCTTATCAGCTTTCATGTATCAGATCAGTGAAACTATGCAGTTCTTTCAAGACATGTTGTTGTGCAGATGTCAAATTAAAATACCTATTTCATTAATTCTCAAAGATCTTTTTCGCAAAAATTTTCAAACACTTTTAAAGTGTTGTTCAATTTAGGATTAAAAACACTGGGCTTAAACTTGTTCGTGACAAAATCTATATTATGAAAAAATGCATCCGATTTAATTTTCGACAAAATAATTTCAAGTCCAAAAGTGTCTTTTTAACATTCATCCTTTTTGTAGGTGCAAAATTAAATCCAAGTCCCAATATAAATAACTGTTCATCTATAAAAGTCTTTTCAGACAAATTAAGAAAATAGCTCTACTCACTATATTTCTGAATTGGAATTCCCTTTCCTCTTCACTTTTGCTGGTAATTTCCGAACTGTTTCGTTTTCTTTTTCCTTGGTCTGCCAACAAACCCTCTTAGCTCCTAGAGGAATGCCATCAGCGGGAGTCTTACATGGGGAATACCAAACTAGTTCATGAAAGTACTTCTCATGTTCAACTCGTACAGAATAAACCACGTCATTGCATACAGTGGATGTAAAAAGTGTACACACACACTCCTATAAAAAGACAGGTTTTTATGATATAAAAAGTGAGACTGCAATAAATCCTTTCAAAACTTTTCTGACTTTTAATGTGACCTTTAACCTGTACAGTTCAGTTGAAAAACAAATCTGTTAGGGGTAAAAAAATATAAAAAATAAAAAACGTACAGTAAGCTGGTTGCATAAGTGTGCACACCCTTAAACTAATACTTTGTTGAAGCACCTTTTCATTTAATTGCAGCATTCATTCTTCTTGAGTACACATTTGCCATCAATTAAAGAGACTCTGATTGACCCCAAATGAAGTTCAGCTGTCCTAGTAGGATTTTCCTGACATTTACTCAGTTTGCTACAGCAAAAGCCATGGTTCACAGAGAGCTTATAAGGCATCAAAGTGATCTCATTCTTGAAAGGTATCAGTAAGGAGAAGGGTACAAAACAATTTCCACATAATTGGATATACCATGGCACACAAAAACAATCATCAGCAAGTGGAGAAAATATGGGACAACAGTGACGTTGTAAAGAACTGGACGTCTCTCCAAAATTGATGAAAAGACAAGATGAAAACTGGTCAGGGAGGCTGCCAAGAGACCTACAGCAACACTGAAGGAGCTGCAGGAATTTCTGGCCAGGACTAGTTGTGTACTACATGTGACAACAATCTCCTGTAGTCTCCATATGTCTGGACTATGGAGTAGGGTTGTAAGACGGAAGCCTTTTCTTACACACAAAAATAGGCCCGGCTAAAATTTGCAAAACAATACATAAAGTCTCCCAAAAGCATGTGGAAAAATGTGTTATGGTCTGATAAGATCAAGGTTGAACTTTTTGGCCACAATTCCAAAAGGTATGTTTGGCGCAAAAACAACACTTTGCATCACCAAAAGAGCACCATCCCCTCTGTGAAGCATGGTGGTGGCAGTATCATGCTTTTGGGTTACTTTTCTTCAGCTGGAACTGGGGCTTTAGTCAAGGTAGAGGGAATTATGAACAGTTCCAAATACCAGTTACGTTTGGCCCAAATCCTTCAGGTGTTTGCCAGAAAGCTGAAGATGAAGAGGAATTTCACCTTTCACCACAACAATGACCCCAAGTATACATCCAAATCAATAAAAGAATGGCTTCACCAGAAGAAATTTAAGTTTTGGAATGGCCCATCCAGAGCCCGGACCTAAATCCAATAGAATATCTGTGGGGTGACCTGAAGATGGCTGTGCACAAGAGATACCCTTACAGTCTGACAGATTTGGAGCTCTTTTGTAAGGAAGAGTGGGCAAATATTATCAAGTCAAGATGTGCCATGCTGATAGACTCCTACCCACTAAGTCTGAATGCTGTAATTAAATCAAAAGGTACTTCAACAAAGTATTAGTTTAAGGGTGTGCACACTTAATCAACCAGCTTATTGTAAGTTTTTTTTTATTTTTTATACTTTTTCCCCTAACAGATTTGTTTGTTTTTCAATTTAATTGTATAGGTTATAGGTCACATTAAAGGTGGGAAAAGTTTTGAAATTATTTATTGTGGTCTCATTTTTTTATATCACAAAAACCTGACATTTTAACAGGGGTTTGTACCCTTTTAATATCCACTGTACTTCACTAGATGCCAGAGATCCACTCAAACTGCTATTACTTCCGTTATCAACCCTTATCTCAGTTCCGTTTGTCTCAGAAGCTCTTTCATTGGTTACCAACTCTACAGTGTGTGTGTTTTAAGGTAGAATGCCTGTTTGGACCGTCAGAATTTTAAAAAGAATTCTGCTTAACAAAATGAGAATAAGCATACTCATTTTATATGCTTCAATGTCTCTGGACAGTTTTGTAACTTTTCTAGTAATTAGTCCTTTTTCGAAACGTTCTGTAGTATGGAGTACATTCTCGTATTCAGGTCTCAACTCAGGAACTCTTAGCAGTCTATGTAATGAAAGGTCCGCATTAAGGATCTGTTCACAGACTTATAGGTTCATAGGTAGGTACTAGGCTATTGGCCCTAGGGCCTATATAAGCCTAGCCAAACAGTACCCTGGCTTTTGCCACACAAGAAAATTATTTTCCTGTGGCCCTGTCCAGCAGAGCCACAGAAGTGATCCCCGGGGTGAATTTCCTGTTGTTATGGGTTATTAACAGCCTGATAAAGTCCAAACCACTTTTATTAAAAAATGTACTAGAGTATTATAAAATTCATCAGAACAAGAAACTTCATTCGGACATTAAAAAAAGTGTAATCCTTTAGGGACTTCTTTAGGTTGCAAGCACTTTTCAAAATACTTATTTTCTATCACAAGTGCCCTTCACTTTTTTAATAATTTCCCAATAAGGAAAGTACAGTCTTGCCTTCAATTTTCAAACTGTGCTAAACTGAACCAAGATCTGTAGAATAAAATGGATCATATTCATTAATCAGTATAGCATGAGCTTCTTTATAAATAAAGGCATTCGTTACAGTTCCGCTCTTCTCCTTAACTTTAACATAATTTTTATTTTCAATGACTGTAACTCTACATGTACAATCTTACTGCTGACAAAGAAATTAGTTTATTACTGCTATGTTTTTAGAAAGAGGGTACAAGGAAGAAGATTTATCCAAAATAGCAGAAAATGTTTATTCCAGGAGGTCCGTTGATTTTCAACCTGTTTTATTAGCAGGGTTAGATACAGTGAATAAGAACAGTCTTTCATCACTTGATTATAGTTTGGCATGTAGTTTAGATATGACAGTAGATAGTACTAGCATTGTATCGATTATCAGAAAAAAATGGATAGTATTGCAGGGTAATTTAGACTTAACGTTATTGGTAATTTTCCAGTATTTGTAAACAAGAACAGTTATAATTTGAAGTTTTTTACAAAATGATAATTTTAAAGTAGTACCCACCACTATATATTCTCATAAGAGTAAGGGAATGTATAAGTATGGGACTTGTCCTTCTTGTAGGTACATTTTTAGAAGATCGTTTTGTTGATTTGTAAACCTTGATAAGATGTTAACTGTTCCTGGGGTCTTTAACTGTAAAACAGTAGGAGTGGTATACATAAGTGTTCGTTGGGGGTGTTCTTGTTTTTATACAGGGATGACTACTAGAAGTCTTGGTAAGCGTATTAAGGAACATGTTTATAGTATTAAATCTGAAGATAGAAATAATGCCTTATATAGACATACCGTAGTATGCAAAGTTTATAAAAGGTTTTTGTTTTCTGTTTTGGAACAAGTAACGAAGGACTGCAGAGGAGGAGATTATAAAAATAGTGTTGAAAGGAACACTTTGGCAACTGGAGTTAGCAGCAGATAAAATGCCAGGAATCAATGATTCTATTAACATTAAATGTTTTTTTAAAAACTAGAAGGTTAAACGTTAATAAATAGTTCTTAAATATGGGAGTAACATTACTTGGCTAATTTTAACCTTGTTTGGTTAATTGATTTTATTAATTAATTGGTATGTTCTTATTGGTGGGTTATGGTTTAAAAGGAGGAAATGTGTGCTACTTTTATTTTTCTGAAGCAGTCTTCTTGTAAAGATGAAAACGTGAATTAAAAGCTTTTTTAACGCTAATATTATGTTTTGAGTATTGCTTACCTGTTCACGGAAATCCTTGGTGGATTTCCTTGTTTTTTGGTTGACCTTTTCTATCTGCTCGTATTGAAAGTGTTCTGCTTTTTTTGGAATTTCCTCCTGTCATTTTCTAAAGATCCCATTTCCAGTTGTTTTATCTTTGTTACTATGTTCACTACTTCTATTTCAGTTGGTTTAGAATTTGATTTCCATGTTATAGTAATTGCTTTTTGGCAGCCACCATTATTAGAATCAGCAAGGTCTTACTATGTGTAGGCAATTCTGATTCTGTATCATAGCTCAAATTTTTTTTCCTTAGTTATACCAATTTACTTACACAGTATTTATGATAGAGTATTCTGCAGGAAATTTTTATAGTGGCCAACTTATTACACTCACAAAAATATATTACTAATTACCTCTTCTCCATCACACCCCCAACATTTGCAGTTTACCTGAGGAAAATTTCTTTGGAGTTTACTTGAGATATAAAAATACCTATATAAACACTTCCAAGCAAGGATCCCAAATCTTCTAGACTTTGTTGCATATTTGGGAGATATACATACATCCCCCATGGTTATTTATTTATTTTTTTTTGTGAATTCATTATCCAATCTCTTTTTAATCCTTTCTAACCCCCTCTGATTGATTCTTATAGTTATCATGCAATATTTTATATGCTCTACCAATTATCCCTTTCTTAACAGCAGTTTATGTTGTGTATTTTACAAAAAAACTCTACCAGTGTTGGTCTTTTGCTTAGGATCCCGTATTTTTTTTCTTTGCCTATACTCTGCCTTCCCTGTCAAGGACTGGTATCAATCTCTAGCCTGCAGTCCAAATAAATTCTTGGCCTCTTCTCATTCTATTACTGTTCCCTCTCTTAATTATTTGCTACCAATACCCTAGTTCATTTACCAGTTTTCTCCGGTAAATCACAGCCCCTCTTGCCTATTTTCGGTATCCCTAATTGCAGTCAAACCTATCTGCAGAATGTCCTTTTTTCCAGTACTTTCTGCTACTTTATGAATATATTCTGTATGGTTATTGTCATTCTCCTTAAGGGTCTGCCTCCAAAATCCCAGTCTCTCCTTGTTTCTTGAGCTTTCCGTTCTACTTTGAATTATTGCTTTCTGCTTGTGCTACATATAGGAGCCTTAGCAATGTCACTCTGAAATACCCTTTCAAATCTGGTAATCCCAAACCACCTCGTTCTCTTGGAAGGATCAGCTTATACCACTTGACTCTTCCACATATTTCCCTCCCAGATAAAACCCTTCTATCTCTTTATTGCTATCCACAAATTCTCTTCTGGTTGATAAAAATATGCCTGATCTGTGAATAAAACTAAAGGGACTAAAACATTTGACTGCTTGTATTTTGCTATCCATTTCCATAAAACAGAGCTTCCAGTTTATCAGTTTTTGTATTGTGTTTTGTTCAGTCCCTTCCCACATATCCTTAGCTGCCATAGCTGTTGTTGTGTCTTTCGGCTTTTCCCAGTTAGGGGTCGCCACAGCGTAACTCCGGTCTGCTAATGATTGGCAGTAGATTTTTACGTGCCGAGTTGCCAGCCCTGATGCACAACCTTCAATGAAGGTACGCCCATTCACGCACGTCTCCACACAGAAGACGCTTTAGCTGAGAATCGAACAGGACAACGTCTTACTGTGAGGTGACAACGCTACCGCAGCACCACATAGCTGAATCCTTTTTAATCCATACTCCTAAGTACTTCATTTTATCATGTCCCCACAAATATGGGTATCGCTTAACCAATTCATGTGTGGGCACATAGTTTACAGCTATTGCCCTTGTTTTATCTTCATTAATTGTGTATCCTGAAAAGACTTAAAATTGTCTCAAAATGATCCACAACACTGAAATGTCCTTTTCTGGTTTTATCGGGTATAAAATATCATCTGCAAATAAAATTGTCTTTTCTTGTCTGTCATACCAATTATATCTTTGAATTTCTGAGTCCATTATTGCCTTTGCCAATGGTACTAAATATAATGGAAATAACAAAGGGGAAAGAGGACACCCTTCCGTGGTTCCTCTGCTCAAACAGAACTTATCAGAGAGGCACCCACTCACTTTAAATTTGGCCTCCACTCCCTCATATATCCTACTAATCAATGCAAATTCTCCCATTGCCCTACTCATAAAATCCCAGCTTACTCTGTTGAATGCTTTCTCTGCATCAAGACCCACCAACAACAGAGGTATTTTCTTACATTCTGCTTCCCTCTGCATCATCTTTGTTTTGTTAATGTTGTCACATGTTTGCTTCCCTTCCACAAAAACACATGGATTCATATCTGCCAATTTTGGCATCACCTTTGCCATTCTTTTAGCCATTTTAGCCATTATTTGAACATTGAGCTTAAGAAGGGGTATGTTAGCAACAATTGTATAACTAGTATTCTCAGAAAAATGACTTTTTCAAATTCCTTCCTGCATTATAATAGTTGGTACCCTAAACATTAATAGGAGGCTGTGGTTGAGGGCCAGTTTGTTCATGTGGCTCGGGTAGTGTCCAACTTTGATATCTGCTAGGACATCACATTCTTGTAAAAATTTATGTTTTCTAAAAGGGGTTGCCCATATTATTTTGTAAATCCAATTTTGAAAGAAGTTGTGCGTAAGAGGAAGAGTGGGTTGTGTACCCTGTTCATATTTGGAAGTAGATTAGAGAATGGATAGTTCTCCCCAGAAAAAATATGGTAGAGCCTTTGTCACCACATTCACCTTGGAAAGTGGCCCAGTTTCTAATATTGTATATAAAAATTGGGCCCTATTCAAGAAAAATCCCAAATTAATAAAAAAACTGGCGGATAAACCTTTGATTACATATAAAAAGGGTAGGCATTTTAAGAACCATTTGGAGAATCAGGTACCATTTCTTTCTAAAAATAAAAGATTTTGAAAAAGACTGGCATATATAAATGTGATTGCCATCAATGTCCATATATTAAGAAAACAGACTTTGTTTCGATAAGAGGCAAAATCATTCATGCTAGGGGTAGTTTTTCTTCTGATTCTAGGCATATAGTGTATTTAGCTCACTTTACATTGTGTCCGGTATTTTATATCAGAAAACTGACAGGAAATTGAAGGAATGGATATATGAACATTTGCTATGACATTAGAAAAAGGAAAAGTACTAATGTATTATTTAATCATATTGAGTTAAATCCAGGCAATGAATTTTGGACCTTCAGGGTGGATTCACTAATGAATATTTAAAACCTAGGGAGTTGTGATGGCAATTATTTTTAAATGCCGCAAGTTTTCCTGGTTTGAATGAAGTATGTTCTGTTTATTGCATTTTAAAACTAAAATATTATGATGTATGCATTTATATATTTATTTTACATTAATTTGTTTTTTTTTTCAAATGTTTATTAGATATTCCGTATTGTAACCATGTGTGTTTTTAACAAGGCATGGGTGTGTGTTTTTTGTGATGATTGGTTTAGGTAAGTTACGTGGTTACATGGATAAGGTTTTTTTAAATTGAATTTTGAGTAAGTTCACTGTTCTGATGAAGTTATGTTATTTTTGAACAAAAAACGCTCACCGTTAATAAATTACTTTTTGGTCATCCAGTTCTGGACGTCTCCATTACATGTAACACAGCAAGGATTATTACTTCCTTCCCTGCGGATGTTAAAGCTTAAGTATTAAATGTCCCTCTAGCTCATTCAAGCCTATAGCCCCTTTTCTGTTTACTTTCAGTTAACACCCATAACTTTTAGGTCTGGCTGTGACTTACCGGCTAATAATAAGCAGTATTAGAAAAGGTAAGGAGTTATTAAGAAAATGACACTAACATTGTTAGTCTAGGATGTCCTGCAGTGGTGAAATTAATCTTTGTTTGCCACGTCATGTTCTTATTTTCACGCATGAGAGACCTACATGCTGTTGCAGCATGTCATGTGAAGTGTCCTAATGGATACAAGGAAAATTCATTGTCAAGGTCCATTTATATCCCACTGTAATCCGGAGTTACTTGTACTTGTTTGTGTTTGTAATCATGAAAATAAGCAATATTTCCAGTATACTTGATGCTTCAAAACCCAAGTGACTTAGAAACTGTTGCATTGCATCAGGTAAAACCTTACATATTGTTGAAGAAAACTGTTGTTGATATTTGCACTGTAAATTGCACATCTTTAGAGATGTTCAGTGTTGTTTTTTTATACAATCGTGTAGGTTTTAATATTTTTGTAAATGTCTTAATAAACAGGCACTCAGGAATTTCTTGTTGTCATGTGAAAGCTTATGTACAGGTTGTGCAGTTTTCAAAGGTATGACAATTTGTGGAAGTGTAGCAAAAAAATATCATTTTGGGATTATGTGTATTATAATACATTATAGCACTTACGGAAAGACTGGATACACTGACTGTTGTCTCTGTAAAGAGTACTTAACTGATAACATTGCTGTTTGTACAGTTTTAATAGTGTTTTTGTTCAGAAAAGATTTATGGTTGTTTATCAAGTTGATTTTTCAGATAATGCTCTGGAATGCAAGGATGTGTGTAGGCCATTAGAGTTGTGACATTCCACACCAAATGACCTAGATAATGCTTTTGTTGAAGTTAAAAAAAAAAAAATTAGAATTTGGTTTTGGAAAAACTCCTGCAAAGAGTTAAATTATGATGTTAAGTTGTCCAATCTTGCTTTTGTTCTTGCTGGATGGGTTTGGAGCCAATCCTCGGCTCCGACTTTGCCACTTTCTGTAGTTCGAGAGCTGTTTACTGGCTCGAGGCTACCCCTTATCCCAGAATGCCCAGCGTCAGCTACGCAGATCTCGTTTGCCGCTTTAGCTGCGAGGTTGCGTCAATACTGCCTCAGGATTAGTATAACTTTTTTCTCGTTTAAAGTTAAATAATTTACTTGAAAAGTTAATAGTTTTTTCTCTGTTTATAGTAGTTTGTAAGTTTATTTAGTCGTAAACCCCTTATCTTGTTCTTTGTAGTGTTTTTGTGCTTTGTTGGCCGTCGCCCCTTAGTTGCTAGGCCTTCTGTTATTCCCTGAACTCGTTTAAGTTAGAGAGTTCTCTCCCCCCCCCCCCCCCCCTTAAGGACAGCCGTTTAAGTTAGAGGTTCTCCTTTAAGGTTTTTATCAATATAATTTTTTATTATTGTAGTGTGTCTTTTTGTGGTACTTCCTTCCTTTTTTTCTCAAAATGTCCAAGGAAGTTAAAACCTCAGGGTTTAAAAAGTGTGACTCATGCTGTCAGAAGATGTCCCTGACAGATGGGCACACTAGTTGTGTGTACTGCATGGAGGCTGTGCACCTGCAGCACTCTTGCTCTATTTGTCATGCCTTTAGTCCAAAGGTCCTGCAAGAGTGTAAAAACAGGCTAATCCTCCGTGGATTGTTGAAACAGGATTCTACGGCTAAAGCATCTCAGCTAGTGAAATCTTTGAAGTCAGTCAAGCCTTCGGCTCCATGTTCGGAACCGACCTGTGAGATTGACAGACTAAGTGTGTCAGTGCCCTCTAGCACAGCAAGACTATTCCTCCGTCAGATCCAACTGTTGCCTCGGAGCCATAAATGAACTAGGTCTCCTTCATTGGAGCCGATTTGCTCAGTGCCACAATCACCCTTACTTCAGAGCACAGCCAGTCACTGCTTATCTTACCACTCCTCTCGATCTTCAAGGTTATCGGATCAGGACGTGGAAAGAGTGGTCAGTAGGTTGCTGAAGTCATAGGCCATTTCAAAATTGCTTTCAAGCCCACCTCAACAGGCCTTGGCTCCACCCGCTTTGATATCTATTCCTCCTCCGACTATGCTTAGTTCAGAGCCGGAGTCCATGGACATTCTGATAGTGGTTTCTTTGGCTCCGATGTTGGGTTTGATTACCTTGGTTCTTCCTTCCATCGAGGTTTCTGGGCGCCAAAGCTCTCTTGTCAGCTCTGAGGGGGGAAGTGGCATCGGGCCCTTGTCCAAACCCGCTCTCCCTCTTGGAGCGTCGGCTCAGTTGAGCTCGGCTCCCACATCGGCCTTGGAGCCGTCGCCCTTGGTGCAGAGTGGGATTGCTGTCTCTTAAGAGCACTCTTTTTGTGTCGAGACCGTGAAACTTTTGAGGTCATGCAGAGAGAGTGATGTCCCCACAGACAGCCCCACTATCAGTCCCGTCGGCTCCATTCCCTTCGATGCCTGTGCCAACCTCTGCTCCTCCTCCAGCCCCAAAGCATAGGGAACCTATGCCCCAGGACACCCCAATGAGTGAACCCTCTTCCTGCAAAACCTCCCCAGAGCATTCTGAGCAGGCTTCCCAATAGAAAAAGTGCAAGAAGAAGCACCAAGACTCCCCTGAGTCTGTCACCTCGGATACAGACCTGGATGAATCTCTGTCACCTCGGATACAGACCTGGATGAATCGGAGATGTTCCCTCTGAAGGTGTTTCCTTTTCAGACATCCTCGAGATTCTTAGGCAGAATTGTAACTGGACTTCCCTAGCCCCCTCCGAGGATAAGTCTGCATACCTGGACGCATTTGGTTCCCGACCTTCCACCTCCTGGGTGTCTCCGCCTTTTGATCCACTCATGTCTGTAGTGTGTCGAAAGGCTTGGTCAGCTCCAGATTCCATGGAACCTGTCCCAAGGAGACCTAATAAATTTATCACAGCTCCCCAATTCAAACAATTCCTGACTAAAGGTATCCCAGTTGATGCCATGGTGGTAGCAAGTAATACTTATCTGCATATATAAAGACATTATTTTCCAGAATAAGCTCAAATAGCAGCATACATTTCATCACTTTATCTCTACTGACATTTCTTGCACATAAAATCTGTCTGTCTTTATATATGCAGATAAGTGTTATTTGCAGACAAAACAGGTGGCGATGGGAACGCCTTGTGTGAATTCCTACGCCAGTTTGGTCATGGCCCAATGGGAGAAGACATTCATCATGGATACAGAATATGTCGGGAGCATCAAATACTTTAAAAGATTTGTAGATGATGTCTTCCTCCTATGGGAGGGTAAGGAAGTTGACTTACGCTTATTCATTGAATATCTCAAACTACCACCTTTCTGAAATTTGAAGGCAAATGGTCTAGAACAAATATTGAATTTTTAGATGTCCTTGTTATGAGGGAAAACAATAATTTCACAACATCACTATATAGAAAGAGCTGTAGGAAGAAATGCTTACTTCATCGTACGAGTATGCACCCTAGACATATATACCAAAATATGGTTAATAACCAAGGACGGAGAATATCTAAACTAACTAGTGATGATACTAAATGTGAGTAAACTTTAGATACTCTGAGGAATTAACTTATTGTGAGGGGATACCCCAGGAAAGAAAGTGACGTTTTAAAGGATCCAGTGGTGATAGAAAAGGGAAGGGGAGACCTCACTTTAAGAAAAAGAATGTTAATGCAACTGAATCAACACAAGTGATGAGGTATACTAACTCAGCTAATGCACATATTAGGCTGAACATACCCTATTTGAATAACAACAGGACTATATGCAAGATAATAAATAGCAACTGGACCATTTTGACCACAAATGATGAAATTCGAACTCTGGTTGGTCCCAAATCTAGATATAGTTATTGAAATAGTAAGTCTCTGAAAAGACTACTCTGTTATGAAGAAAATAAGGGGAATAGGGTAACGTCAAATAGGCAAGGCACCTTCCCATGCAGAAACTGTAATCAATGTTCATATATGCTATCCTCTAATATCTTTATACATCCTGACAGCAATAAGACTTAAACGTTCAGACATTAAGCTGACTGCAAGTCCAGAAATCTTGTTTATTTAGCTAGTTGCATGAAATGTACCAGCTTCTATATAGGAAAAACAAACAGGACATTGAGAGAGAGAGAGTGAGAGAGCATGTTTATGCTATTAATCGTGAGGATGAAACCAATGCACTAGCCAAACGTGTATTAAATCTTGATTTAAGCCACAAATTCAGATTTATGGTGGTAGAGTTGATTGGAAGAAATAAGAGGGTAGGGAATATAAAGAATCATACAGAGAAGCAAGAAATAAAATGGATAATTAGGTTGCAGTCAGACAGAGGGAAAGGTTTGAATGATAAGGTTTCCATCAAACCATTCTTGAGGGATAGACCACTGAAACATTAAAAAGGAAATGATAGACTGTCTTTATGGATATGGATATTTATCTATATCTGTGATTTCATAAGTATTTTTTATATGTGTGTGTGTATATATATATATATATATATATATATATATATATTACATATATTTTCCTTATGTAAAATCTGATATGTATTCAGAATGCTTATATGTGATTTTTATGTACATTGATTCATGTATACATATGAATAGGAAGTTTCTAAACCAATAGTAATATGTATTATTTATTCATTTATTATTTTTATGGTGAAATGCATTCTTGTAGGGTTGGGAGGGTGGCTTAATGGTTAAGGTGTTTGCCTTACAAACACAAGGTGCAGGGTTTGAGTCTCACAAGGGATAATTGGCTAGGCTTAAAATGGCTCGCAAGGGCAGTTAGCTTAGTATGAACCTATGATTGTGGTGTGTGTATATATATATGTATGTATGTATATATATATATATATATATATATATATATATGCATATATTTAGATTTGTATAAATTATACTGTTTTTAAACACTATTTCTATAATAATTTTCTATTTATACTGCCTTGTATATTGGTTATGGCTAAGAAGTGTTTTTAGATGTGATATGTGCATGCATTTAGTGCCATCTAGTGGCTAACATTGATATGGATAGAAACTTTCACTATGTTTATTTTTGGCACCGTTTTTGGAATTTAAATGCTTAGGCAATGTTATTTGATATACGTCTGATAAAGGGTTTCGATGTAACCCAAAAGCGCCTACTACTTTGACTGTTTTATTTCAATAAAATGAACTGAAACCCTGAAAATCAAAAACTTTTGGAGCCGTGGTGGTACTTGGTGATTTGTTTGAAACCTTTCTTTTTGCCTTCCTGCATAGCAAGCCATAACTACAGAGCCTGAGTACTAGATATTGTAGGGTGTGGTTGCAAACTACAATGGATATCCTTTCTTACTCCCTTAGGGAATCACACGGGCCCCAAAGGATCAGGTTCACTTCCTTCAGTTTCAGACTTGCTACTTTAGGGAGTCATGCAGCCATTGCCTGCAGATCAGTGAGAAAAAGGGTTTATTCTCTTTGTGGAAGATTGTCAGTCCGTATATATCTAATTAATCACTGTAGCTGATCTGATGATCTGATTACTATACAGTGATTGTTTGATCTGATTAGTATACATTGATTAACTCTCTCTCTCTCTCTCTCTCTCTATATATATATATATATATATATATATATATATATATATGGATTGAAAGTCTTCCAGACAGAGAATTTTCTTACACTGTTTTGCTTTTGGACCCACTATACTTGTTTAGTGGGTTGTTTGAGACTTTGGGGATAACTTGATTTTTAAAAGGGTTTATTCAAGACTTTTTACCGTAGCCAGGAAGGAGAACACCCGGAGACCCATTCTAGATCTACTCAGACTAAACACTGTTATGTAGATTCCAAAATTCAAAATGTTGACAATTGAAACTATTCCCTCTTCTTACCCCTCATGTCTTTTTGGTCATTCTAGGTATAAAAGATTCTTAACTGTATATTCCCATATCATGAGTATCACAGATCCTTTTTAAGATTTCTTGTTTTGGGATTGTATTATCACTTTACTTCTTTGCCCTTTGGGGTATTTGCTGCTACAAGAGTCTTTACCAAATGCCTTGCTCCAATAATAGCTTACTGCAGACTTAAAAGCATACACATTTTTTCTTACCTAGGCAACTTGCTTGTGCTCAACCTGAACCACTGAAGAAGGCTTAACAGCATTAAGGTCCACAATGACTAGTTTCTACCTCTTGGGATTTGTCCTGAACGTCATTCATGCGTCCGACTTGCAGACAAGTTTTCCTGGGATATCTTTTAGACACCAGCCTGATGAATGACTTTTGTTTCCCAGAAAAGATGCAAACCTATTATCAGTGCTACGTCATTCTTTTGTTTTTCTAGACAATGTCCAGAGCAAGAGAGTATATAAGAGGTCTTGCTTTCAAGGCTTCTTCCGTGCTTAAGATTCATGTCTGACTTCATGTGAGAAGATATACGATATTTCCTCGAGTCTGTTTGGGCCCAGCACTCTCACCATCTATGTCACCCAGTTCCAGTTCTCAGTTTTTTAAAGAAAGAACTCCTTCAGTAGTCAGTCAAGTTCTTTCCAATGTTTGCGTGCCCTTTTCTCCTTCCAGCCCCTCTTACAAAGTGGTCACAGATGTTTCAGATTTTGTGGTGCTTTTGGAATTTGGCAACCACAGCATATGCATAAATACATCAACCTGAAAGGGATGACTTCTGTAA
The DNA here is from genome assembly GCF_019279795.1 of Protopterus annectens. Classification (NCBI taxonomy): domain Eukaryota; kingdom Metazoa; phylum Chordata; order Ceratodontiformes; family Protopteridae; genus Protopterus; species Protopterus annectens. Next base: position 49,880,057 of record NC_056733.1, read on the forward strand.
TGTATCCCTTTTGCAGGCTGGCCACGATTGCCTGGGACTTGGCTATTTATTACAACTTATTCCTTCAGACAACTTGCATCCTTTCATGTGTGAGAATACAGTGGCAGACTCCCTGAGCAGATCCAGGACAGACTCTCACAAGGAGAGGCTGCACTGGGAAGATTTTCTGTAACTATTCCACTACAAGGGAATCTCTCTCAAGTAGATTTGTTTGCACCCAGCTCCACAGACCACTGAAACAGCTCTGCTACTGGACACTTTGTAAAAAGGTGTGGAAAGACTGATGCCTTTTCAGTCCGTTGACAGGGATGTTCCTTATCTTTCCCACCTTTTTCTCATTTCTAAAACACTTACTGATGATGTTATTGGTGACTTCCTTTTTAGCCTAGACAACTCTGTTTCTCCCTTTTTGATGAAACTGGAAAATGACAATCACCAGAAAATTCCTGATAGAGTGGACATGCTGACATAGGACAAGGTATCTCTGATTCATGAAAGTATCCTGTTACTGAACTTAACTGTCTGGGTGATTAGACATTTCCTTTCAGGCAACTTTTTTTCTGAGAAAGTGCAACAAGTATTTAAGGAGGCAAGAAAACCTTGCTTATCTTATTTAGCCAAATGGAAAATGTTTTATTTTAAGTGCAAAAACAGAGGATAGTGTCCATCTTGAGAGGAGGCACCCTCTGTTCTTTTAGTACCCGTGTGAATTGATCACTTCTGGCCTGGGGTACACTTCAGTAAAGGTGTGCCCTTTGGCCATGTCACCTTGCTAGTCACTAGAACCCTACTTCTCTTTTTCAGGTCAAATTGTGTAAAAAGGGTGTTTTGTATATTAGCCCACCAATAATGAAGGTGTCCCCTTCTTGAAATTTGAGTTTTGTTTTGGAAAAGTTAACTCACTCTCCCTTTAAACCTTTCAGTCAGTTGGAAAAGTTAACTCACTCTCCCTTTAAACCTTCCAGTCAACTCTTCTATAACATTTTTAGCTTTGAAGAAAATTACTGGTAGCTTTAGCTGGAAGATCATCTGGATAAAAGTAATCAGGTTTATATTTTAAGATGAAGGGAAAAAAAGGGACAGCCTGTTTCCAAACAAACTACTTCCAGGTGGCTTCCCCTTTTTCCACTCAGTTCTGCTATCAGACTGTGGCAAAAATCTTCCTAAGAATGGAAAGGCTTGTTCTACTAGGGTGGTTGCCATTTCTGCTTTTTTGTTGTTGTTGTTGAGAAAGATGGGATTCTACATCCATTTTGGAAACTTCAATCTGGTCCTGTTTACGTATTTACCAAAGATTGCAATTGAATATTTTTTCTTGAACTGGGGCTGGGTGTTCTATATTACATTCTGGACTCTGGTACAGCTCAAAGCTCTGTCCCTTCTTGAGCTTTGGCAGTCATTCCGTCTGTAATACTGCAGCAGTGATCTTAGGAAGGTTATAGTACTGTTGTGTAGGTAACTTACTATAATAGTCGATGCTTGAAAATATCACTATTGTAGAACAAATACCCTCCCTTCATCCCCCACATGATTTTTTCCCTGGCCAAGATGGGGTGTCATCTCTGTTTTTTTTTTCTCTTTAACAGGACAGAACTTGGAGCTGTAGACTTCAGCCTCCCATTTTAAGGGCAAGAAAGCTCTGAGATTTTGCATGTCCATACATCCGTGTTATACTGGCATATCTGCTTGTTCTAAGGGTGGATGTATGGTGCATGAGAGGAGGAACCTGACCTTTGTAGACTGGCTGGATGCATAGGTATTCTGAGAGATAGGTCCCATCTGTAAGAAGTACTGCAGCATTAGAACACCTGCTGTTAAGGTAAGTTAACTACTCAATAGTTGCTTTTGTTGCATACTTTGCATTAGAGGGAGCATTAATACAGGTTGCTGCATGCACACTGCTGCCATATATGAAGAGTGGCATGTAATTTTAAGTCTATTGTACAGATACTGTCTGTGTCTACTGTTAACGTATAGTTGCATGCATTTATGTCTTGTTTACATTTGTTACAGCACCAGAATGGAATGTATGGGTTACATCAAGATGTGCACCATTTTAACTCCTTTGACAATGTCCGGAGCCTGCCTCTCCTGCTCAGCCAATCAAATATCCGAACAGGTAAATTCAGGAAGTAGAATGCACGTATTTATGTATACCTAGGAAATGGAGGGAGGAAGGTGAACTTCTTATATGTGAGCTGCAACCTTCAAGACACCCTGTCAGAAAAAGTAGGATTCAGGTTTAGTCATGTAATGCAGAATGCATTTGTATAAGTTGGGTACCCATTCAGTGGTGTCTCTGTGTGTGTCTCTGTGTGTGCCTCTGTGTGTATCTCTGTGTGTGTGTCTGTGTGTGTCTTGTGTGTGTAAAATCCAAACCAAAGGGTAAAAAGGTCACACAGACAAACCATGCAATAGAAACTGCATGAAAAACCCAACCAAGCTAGAGTTTTCGCTGTGTCATACTGTAAATCTCCTCTATTAGAGGTACATAGGATATGTGCAAATGATCCCTTAAGAACATCAAGTGCTTCAGAATGCCCATGACTTTACTTCTAAGTCTTTATGGATATATTAAGGCCAATAAAGCCAAACCCCACTAGCTGTGGACATGCGTGTTTTGGCCTTTTTATTAACCTCATCAGCACAGCATAAGTGGATTGTTTGTCTATACTTCAGAAAAGCTATCACTTACATATATCCCATGGGCCTCCATTACAGGAGGTTTAAGGTATCACACAGTGAAAACTCTCTCTCTAATCAAGATACTTGACTGTTCAAAACATCAGTGACCAAAATATTGAACTGGTAATATCAAACTGTCAGAATATCGAATATTGTGGGTCAAAGGGATTTGTCCCTTTCTCCACAGAACTGTGATTACAGAGTTAGCATATGTAATTAGCAGCGGATGACAGTTGCAAAATGGCTTGTCCCCTTGCAGAAAGGCTGTTCTGTATTTTTTTCTGTAAAAGGATTTCTGAAGTTAAATGAAGTATAATTTTAGTTGGCAAATATGTTTCATGGGCACAGCAATGTACAGATGTTGCTAAGAAGTTGTGCTTAACATTTTGAGGCTAGTATACAAAATTCATCAGCGTTTGTCATTGAATTTTTTTTTGTGTGTTCGATATTCTGCTGGTTCGATGTTACCAGTTCAGTATTTAGTCACTGATATTTTAAATGGTCGAGTATCTGACATAGGCCCATATGTAAATGTTTTGAGTATATTCATATGGTTATATCTGGAAGTGCTGAATACACAATAAAATGGAACTCAAGTGACCAAGCATAAAAGAGTAGATGTACAAAACACTGAAAAACTACTGAGAGTGAGTTACAGAACAATGAATGCTTCTCTTTCACCACTGAGAAAGTCCTACATCCATAAACCTTGACCACAAAACTCAGAACAGACAGTGGCCCAGATTTAAAAAAAACATTTCAGTGTAACTTACAATGATGTAAACCTGCCCGTATTCAAAAAGACTTGCTATTGGTATCAGAGACTGACTTGCTCCAGTGAATACACTAGAGTAAGTCACTTTCACCGAGAGCAAGTCTTTTGGAATCTAGTTCCCATTGTAAGCTTGCTGTATAGTTAAGTCTTAGACCAGAGTTCGTCACTTACATATGAGTAAGGGAGTGTAGGGGGGCTTTGCCACCTGCACCAGCTTACATCTGTGCTAATCCTATCATTGCTCCTAATCCCAACCTTCACATTGCATTACATTACTATCTATAACAATACCACTAAACAAGAGAAACACACACATCCATAGCCCTTACTCTGCCCTAACCCACAAACACTCGCACATAATATACTACCTGATATATCATCGCCTTACACTTCTTCATACCAGCACCTGTTCAGTCAAACATTTAATGTGAAGTTGTTCAGTCTCGCCGTTCATTCTTTACTGATGGGTTCGGAGACGATCCCTCGGCTTCGATATGGCCAATTGCAAAGCTCAAGGTCTTCAAATAGCTTGAGGCCAAGTCCCTATCCCATGATGCACCTGCAAATTACCTCAGATCTAGTTTGCTGCTGCAATGGATCGGAGGTTCTGAATTAGCTCGGGCCAGATAAGAGAATTTTTTTCATTAATATACCTATAAAAGTTTTTCATAGTTAGTATAGTTAGTAAGGTTTGTTTATAAAGCTCTTATAGCTTTTAGAGTGTTGTGCCCTCCCCTTTTCTTGTTTTCATATTTTTCTAGTTTGCCTCATTTAGGCCTGCTTAGTTGTAGTTCTTTAGGTGTGGTCTGTCTAGCCTTCAGGTTTTTTTGTAAGGCTCAGTACAGTAATCCTTGTTTACCTAGATAAGCTTATTGCTTTTTCTTTTTTTCAGCTTTCTGTGCTATTTAGTGACCTTTGTTGCATTCTTAGGTAGTTGTAGTTTTTAGATTCTGTGTGTTCTGTCTAGCATTTGTATTAGATAAGGCTTAGTCATTTACTGTCTAAATTTACAGTGTACTATATTCATTTAGATAAGATTTATTTCTCAGCAGCGATCTTTGTTGGCATAGTCTGCTTGTGTGATAATCACATTCTGTGTGTGTGTTTTAGCCTGTTTTTATTAAAGCTTACTTGCTATTTTGTTCTATTGTGTGAAAATTTACTGTTCTTGTTTTTTTGCGCAATAGCAATAAATATTTTCTATTTTTATTATGACAGATCAAGACAAGCATCCCAAATCTGGGTTCAGAAAGTGCCCTAAGTGTGGCCAGAAAATGTCAGTTACAGACAGCCATGTCAACTGTGTTTATTGTCTAGGGGCTCTGCATTTGCCAAACAGTTGTGCCATTTGTCATTCCTCCTCTAGGGTCCTGCAGGAAAAGACGAGGAAACCAATTGATAAAGGCTTGTTGAAGCCTTCATTTCAGGAAGCTTCGAGTGACCAGGATGGTTCCAGTCTGCCTTCAAAGTCTTCCAAGACTTCGGACTCAAAAAAATCAAAGAAGTCATCGACTTTGGCTCCACTGCCCTCAGAGCTGACAGTCTTTTCCTTTTGGAGCTGGTCCCCAGCCTTGGAACTGGTCTCCAAAGCTCCAAAGAGTCCTATTCTCCATTCGGTACCACCTTCGGTAAGATCGTCTCGATCATCTATCAGCCTCTCGGATCTGGACTTGGATCGTGTAGTACTGAAGCTGTTGTCAGCACCCAACAATGTTATTGGCTTCGACCCAAATGGCTTTGGAGCCGAATACCATTGCACAGACTATTACTATTCCTCCTCTGAACCATGCTGGTCCTTTGGAGCCAGAGGAGGCAGACCTGATGTTAGTGGAACCCTCGGAACCAATGCCTGCTCCAGTGTCTTTGGCTCCGTGTACTCTGACGTCCTCGGTGCCAATCATGGACTCTAGGAGCCGACACTGTCTGGTCGGGTCCGGGGAAGACAGTCGAACCAACTTTGCCTCTTTGGGCTCCTACCTCTGGCTCTGAACCCTCTGTCCCGGTGCCGGCAGTTTCCTCAGAACTGTTGGCTCCTTTGGGTTGGAGCAGAGGTGCTTTCGATGCCATGAGGAGAGTCATGTCTCTCAAGACATCCTTGACCTCAGGTCTGCCCTCCTCCTCCCCAGAAGTGCTCGTGTCTGCTTCTACATCACGTCCTCACCAAGCGTAGAGACCCAGAGCCTCAGGAAGCCCCAATGAGTGGCCCCTGCTCTTCCAAGACCTCACCAGAAGCCCCCACTGTTGAGGTTCCCAGGAAGAGATTCTGCAAGAGGAATCAACTAGACTCCCCGCAGGAGTCTCTCACATCGGATACTGACTTAGATGAGTCAGAAGGGTCCCCACGGTCCCCCTCTGAGGATATCTCATTCGCTGAGATGCTTGAGATCCTTAGGCAGAGGGGCGACTGGCAGTCCAAAAGCCCTACTGAGGATGAGTCCGTTCTTCTGAAGGCTTTCGGGTCTCAGCCCTCCATCTCTTGGTTGACTCCGCCCTTCAATGAGCTGATGCAGCTGGTCTCATGAAGGGCGTGTGAGTCTCCGGATTCTATGGAACCTGTCCCCAGGTGGCCTAATAAATTTATCTCGGCCCCAGTTGACAAAACATTTTTAACTAAAGGTGTTCTGGTTGATGCCATGGTGGTGGTGGCAGCCACCAAGAAGGAAATGTCCGAGACTTCCTCGTCTATCCATCCTCCTAACAGAGACTCCAGGATTATGGATAGATATGGGAAGCGCATGTTCAGTTCGGAAAACCTTTGCTCTCTGTTCGCTGAACTACTTAACCCATTTTACTAGGTTGCAAAGAGATCTCCGTAAGGAGTTGGGAGATGCTCTTCAGGGTTCAGTAGTTGCAGCGGCTTCCGACAAAGTTACTGCCCAGCTTTATACCCTAAATTCCATTATCAACTCATCCATGTGCCTCCTATCTTATGCAGCTGATGGAACGAGTAGGGAGCGAGTACAGGAAGTGCTCTTCGAAGACATTCCTGGATGTGCTTGTGTTCCTTCGCGGAACCTTTCAAGTCTTCCTTCGTGAACACTCCCTTTGATGGCTCGTCTCTTTTTGGGCTTAAAGTGAAGGAAACCTTAAACAGGTGTGAACAGGATGGAAAGACGCTGCCGTCAGCGTCCATTTTTCCACCCCTACTGGACCATACCCTAAAGGTCAAAGGGGAGGAAAAATGTGGTTCCAAAAAGCCCGAGGAGCCTTTCAGGACACACGTGGTGAACCCCCCCCCTCCAGGGGCAGAGGAGAGGGTAATAATGGAAGATGCCACCCTCGCAGCAGAGGGGGTCCGCAACACCAGGGTGACAGAAATCATTTCACTGGGACACCCTACCAGCACTCCAGAGAGGAGACCCGACTGTCCTGCTCTGGAGTCAGTCGGGGGTTGCTTATCTTTGTACCCAGAAGCCTAGCTCAAAATAACAAATGACAATTGGGTACAAAGTATCATTTCCAGAGGATATTTCATCCCATTCGACACACCCCCTTCACCGACAAGAAGAATCCTGGACGTTCCACCCAGTTACAGGGAACAAGCAATAGTAGAGGTCCAGACGCTGCTAAGAAAAAGTCATCCAACCAGTCACAGGCAGACCAGACAGGATCTGGAACCCACTCAAGATTTTTTTTTGGTTCCAAAGAAAACAGTGGACTGGAGACCCATATTAGATCTCAGCAGACTGAACCAATACGTAAAGAAAGAGAAGTTTTGGATGGTCATGCTTCAGTCTATGCTTCTCTTCTTAGGGAAAGACAATTGGATGTGCTCAATAAATCTTGATGCGTACTACCACATAAAAATGGCCAGGCCATCCAGGGATCACCTGCACTTCCGGCTGGGAGCCAATCATTACCAGTTTCGTGCCCTGCCCTATGGTCTCACTACAGCCCCCAGAGTGTTCACCAAATGCATGGCAGTGGTTACGGCTCACCTGAGGTGTCTAGGATTCCAGGTGTTTCTGTACCTAGATGATTGGCTCCTTACCACCACCACCAGGCATCAACTCATTCAGTTAGGGAGTCCACTCTGTCACTCTGCAATCATCTGGGCATTACAATCGGCTCAGAAAAATCTGCCTTGTCACCATCGCAGCATATCGTTTTTATAGGGACAGAATTGGACACTGCCACCACCACTCTAAGACTTCCAATAGAAAGAGTCTCTTTTCTTCATCAACAGGTCAGCATCCTGATATCCAAGGACAAAGGACCAGCATCAGAAGTTCTGAAAGTATTAGGCATGATGGCAGCAGCAATTCTAGCCATACCACTTGCTCGTATGCACATGCAAATACTTCAATGGCTATTGTTCACTCAATGGTCTTACCAGGAGCTCCCCATGAATCACGCAATAATGATCACAAATTCCTACAAGAAGGACCTTCAGTGGTGGTTGACCTCACTTCATGTCACAGTAGGACACCCATTTGTGCTACCCCCTCCAGCGGCCACAGTGACCATGGACACTTCCCTGATAGGGTGGGGGGCATTTTCAGGAAAAGACACATGGACCGATGAACAGATGCATCTGCATATCACTGTCCAGGAGATGAGACCAGTACTTTTGGCATTACAGTACTTTCGGGACTCTCTCCCTCTGGGTACGATTGTGATTCAGACAGACATGTTGGTGATCTGGTACTTGAACAAACAAGGAGGAACCAGGTCTTACCCCCTTTGCCAAGAGACTCTCAGAGTTTGGCAGTGGACTGTTTCCACCCAGTGCGTTCTGTTGGCAACGCACATCCCGGGGAGATCCAGCGTGATAGCAGACAAACTGAGCAGGACATTTTTGTTGCCCCACGAGTGGTCCCTCAAGAAAGAAATTGAGGACAGGATTTTCTGCAGGTGGGGCCAGTCTTGCTGTGACCTTTTTGCCAGTCACATAAACATGAAATGCAGAAGCTACTTTGCCCTCATTCCCCCTCTGGGAGAAGCCCCAAGGGACGCACTTGTGCACGATTGGCCTCCGGGTCTCCTCTATGCATTTCCACCAATCCCGTTGATACCCAAGGTTCTACAGAAAGAAAAATCCCTGGGAAGGACCATCATTCTTATAGCCCCTCATTGGCCTCGTCAGATTTGGTTCCCCTTCCTTCAACTTCATCTTTTGGAGGATCCTTGGATCCTGGACCCAGTTCCAGACCATCTGACACACCCGTCAGGGGGACCTTCATCCTTCCCTGCAGTCCCTGAAGCTGACAGCTTGGCTGCTCCAGTTCCCATCATAGCCAGGTTCCTTAACCTTTCCAATGAGACAAAACAGATCCTTTTGTCCTCTCACAAGTCTTCTACCAGAAAGCTGTATCTGAGCAAATGGAAAAAAATGTTTTATATGGGCCTCAAAAAATAATATTGATCCTTACCAAGGCCCTATGACTTCCATCTTAGAATTCTTGACTCTGATTTTCAACAAAGGAGCTGCAGCAGCAACAGTTTGGGGTTCATTTGGCTGCTATTTCTAATTTTCATCTTGGATTTGAAGGTTTGAATATCATGTCTCACAAGTTATCCAAAGCATTTTTCAAAGAGACTTTTCATATTAGACCTCCTGTGAAATCTGCCTATTCTCCATGGAATCTAAATTTCATGCTTTCATGTATAATTCTCCCGCCATTTGAGCCAGCTTCATCTTGTGATCTCATATTTTTGTCTTGGAAAACCATCTTTCTGGTAGGTATTACTTCTGCCCGCTGAGTGTCGGTGCTTCAGGCCTTATCCATCAAGCCTCCCTATTTGATATTTCATGCTGACAGAGTATCACTTAGAACAAATCCCTCATTCTTGCCCAAAGTTTGCACTGAAACCAATCTCAACCAAGGTATTGATTTGCCAGTTTTCTTCCCCAATCATTCTAACTGTTTAGAGTATATGCTGCACAAACTAGATGTTCACAGACAGCTCCGATTCTGTTTGGATAGAACAAAAGATTTCAGGAAATCAGACCAGCTTTCTGTTTTATTTTCAGACTCCAGGAAAGGAAGATCAGTGGCTAAAACAACTCTGTCTATATGGTTATTGGATTGTATCACCTTTGTTTATTCTGCTGCCAATATACCTTTGCAACACAAGATTAAAGCTCACTCAACCAGAGCAGTCTCTACATAATCTGCCTTTTCTGGCAGACTTCCTATTGATAATAGTTTTGCAGCAGCCATTTGGTCAAAACCTCATACCTTTATCACTCATTACAAAGTTGATAAGGCCTCCAGGGACAGGGCCTTCTTTTGGATCCACGGTCCTGATAAATATACTCCCATGAGCCACGCGAGATTGATGGTGCTTGGGGCGCTACCGATCAGTAAAGAATGAACAGCGAGATTGAACAACTTCACATAAAGTAGTTATGTACTTACCATAACATTCCCTGTGAGTTGTTCATCTCGCCTTCATTCTTATGTCCCTCCCTCCTACCCCCTCCTGGGCTGATAGATGACCGAGATGCTGGTTCCATCCTTGTTACTCAAACCTCTCTTCTTTTTCTCTAGAAATGTAAGGATGACCTATCATGTTAGTGTACGCAGCAAACAAGATCTGAGGTAATTCACAGGTGCGTCATGGGATATGGACTTGGACTTGACATATTTGAAGACCTCAAGCTTTGCAATTGGCCGTATTGGAGCCGAGGGATCGGCTCCGAACCCATCAGTAAAGAATGAAGGTGAGATGAACAACTCACATGGAATGTTATGGTAAGCACATAACTTCTTTTTTTCCAGCATACTCCTTTATTCCTCCACTATATAAAACTTTAATGTAACCATATTGTATTTACATAACTGAACATTTGCTCATATGTGCAGTTGCCCTTTTTGTTTTCAAACTGTTCTACCAGATAACATTTTGATTGCACCCATATTTATATGTGTATAATTTTGAATATATGTGTATACATCCATGTTTGTGTATGTATGTATATAATGTATATATATATATATATATATATATATATATATATATATAAAATGTATATATATATATATATATATATATATATATATATATATATATATATATATATGTGTGTGTGTGTGTGTGTATATATATATATATATATATATATATATGTATATATATATATAAGTGTGTGTGTGTGTCTAATTATAGATATATATATATATATATATATATATATATATATATATATATATAGAGAGAGAGAGATGACATAGATATATACATATATATATATATATATATATCTATATATATATATCTATATATATATATATGGGTCTACTTTGTTTCGTCGAAAACAAATTTGATCGAAATTCACTTGACTTGAGCACACTTGACAGAAATCCTGGCACCATAAACCATTTTGTTTGTTATTTTGGTCTGAAGAAGCAACCAGGAAAGTTTGCGAAAGCGCTTACCTCCATAATAAACATCTTTGGTTTTTACATCAATACTGCTTTCTCCATTGGTTTTTGGTGCCAGGATTTTACTTACTTGGTTTGGATTCTTTTTGTGTATTTTTTCCTGCACCTTTTTCAACTGGGTTCTCTCTGCTTTATTGTTAACACTTGACAGAAAGCTCACTTCACTGAAAACTCATTTGGTCGAAACTCATTTCATCGAAAGTTATATGTGGCCTTTTCCCCACTGTAGTGCGATCCTGGAGTTGACTTCCACGGTATTGCAGTGGTAGCGTTGTTGTCTCACAGCAAGAGCTTCTCCCGTTCGACTCTCGGCTTGGGTTGGGAGTGCCTTCTGTGTGGAGTCTGCATGTCCTCCCCATGGTCGAGTGGGCATTCGAAAGACATGCGTTGAATGGGCATGCCTTCATTGAAGGTTGGGCATTGGGCTGGCAATTCGACACCATAAAAAACAACTGCCAATCATTAGTGGACCGGAGTTCCTCTATGGCAACCCCTAACCGAGAAAAGCCGAAAGACCAACAACAGCAACAGCAAAAAAGTGCGATTCTGGAGTTGGAATATAAAGTAAGGGGGCGGGGCACAGCCCCCCACCTATTTGAAATGTCTTAAACCATAGACATGTATATTGACAAGTGCAATGAACAACGCTTTCCACAAGACAATATAAACTCAAACTGTGTAGGGGCCTACACCCCCCCACACACTCTTACTTTATATTCTAACTCCAGGATTGCACTACAGTGGAGTAAAGGCCATATATTGCTTTTAACAAAATGAGTTTCGACCAAATGAGTTTTCAGTGAAGTGAGCTTTCAGTCAAGTGTGCTTAGTGAAGTCAGTTTCGACCAAACAATGTAGCCCCACATATATAATATATATATATATATATATATATATATATATATATATATATATATATATATATTTATATATAAAAAATGTACGCATACAGATATACATTGCATGGTTTGCTACAGCTAGTTTTGTCACAAATTCTGGTTTTGCAATATTTTAAAATACATTTCATTATGTGGCTTGTGGACATGTTGTGCCGCATGTTGCTTTACTCAAAAAAACTGGATAGTATACTAAAAAAAATGCTTTTCTGATGCTTAAGTGCAACTTGTTAGTGTTTTATGGGTATTAATATCATAAATGTCTGTTTTGGATTATTCTTAACAATATTGTCTGTGCCTGATAAAAGGCTAATTTCTCATTATTCACCATTACTGAACAGCACTCATCATTCAAAATTCAGAACAGTGTTACTTCTCAGTTATACAGTTCACAAAGCTATCTCCAAGTGTGAAATAGAATCACATATTCTTATTGATTATATTTGTCTGTAACTTGAAGGAACTCTGTCAAAGATTATTTCTTCTTTAGTCTTTTACTCTTGTCATATTTTCCTTTTTACTGGAATGTCAGTACTAGACTTCCTGAGAGCATTCAATGCTCAGTTTATACCACTCACAGGGTAATGTCATTGTTATCTTCCCACTGCCATCTATTTTAGCAGAGCTTCCTAAGATTGTTTTGAATCTCCTAGGCTAAAAACAGTGTGCGCTTTGTTCTGAAGGTGTTTTGAGTATGCATAGGTTCATATGCTGCAGCCTTTTTGTAAGTCTGCTTTTTTATCCCTTCCCTTTGCTGTTAAACTTTTGTCATTCCACTCTTGCCTGGTTCCAGGATTACCTTACTGGATGCCAACAAGCTGTCTCTTGACAACAGACATCACCCCTTCTACCAGTGATTCTAGGTGTCCCTCAAGGCTCAGTCTTAGGCCCACTTGTTTTCAATATTTACAAACAATCTCTACATCTCTACCCCACAAGCCTTTCTCATCCAATACACCGATGACTCAACAGTAATGAATCTGTGCTGCTTCCTTAATCCAAGAACTTCAAAATTTGACACAACAGTCCTCTCTAGCAGTTGAGACTTGGCTTACAAACTCAGCTAATTTTAAACCCTCCAAAAAACAAACATAATTTTCCAACCCACTAAATCAGCCTCACCCAACAACACTTTTAACATTGTATCACTAAATAACACCATCATCTCCCCATCACCTCACACAAAACTACTAGGAGCTGAAATTGACTGCAACTTAAAATTTGATATTCACATTTCCAAACAGTAAAAAAAGTACACAAAAAACTTGGAATGCTGTACAGAAATAAACACTACTTCACTAAAAATACTAAAGCTACCATTGCCCAATCTCACTTAATCTCCACACTGCTGTATGCAGCTCCCATACTCACAAATCTAAGAAAATCAGAGCGAACAAAACTTGAATCCTGTTATAAGAAAATTGCCAGATATGTTACAAACCTACCAGCTAGATTGCACCATTGTTTAGCATTTAAGCAACTCAACTGGCTAGAGCTCCCCATCTCCACTACAACCAGCCAACCATGGCCCATAAAATCCTCTATGAACCTGAGAAAACACCTGCCCTATAGGTAATACTACAACCATGTGCCACTAACAGAACCCTTCGTTCCACTAACAGACATCACATTAAAATCAGTACAACCAAAAATCACGGAGGAGATATCTTCTTATCGAATTACATAGGAAAAATTTGGAATGCAGTACCAGAACACATTACAGCTGTTACATCACTAACTCAGTTTAAACCAAAGCCAAAAACCCACTTATTCAGTAAATGGCTTTGCCCTTGCTCTTCCCCAGACTAACCTCTCCCTCTCACTTTGCTATTGCCTTTGCCTAACTTACTGACTTAACTATCTCCCTTCATCTATTCTATTACCTATGCATGCTACGTTACATAATACTATACCACTGCAGGGTGGATGTCATATTTAATTACTAGGCATCTCAATTTGATTGTAAACTATATATAGTACTTTTTGTAAGGGCATATTGATATCCTTATTTACTTATATAGAACTATTTTTTTTTTTATTTTTATTTTTTTTATTTGTTAACCAGGAAAGTCTGACTTGGAACAAAGCCAATTTTCAGTGGAGGCCCAGGGAGAAACACTCCAGCTGCATGTCTTTGTAAACATGGTAGGTAACCAGAGCACCCAGAGAAAATCCACACAAACGCAGGGAGGACATGCAGACTCTGCACAGAAGGCATCCCAGCTGAGAATCGAATCAGAGAATCTCTTGCTGTGAGGTGACAATGCTACCACTGCACCACTGTGCTGTCCAAACTATTTAGCAATGTTAGGACTCTCCACTTATTTATAGAGTTGGTCAAAACCTATGGTGTTTAATCTCATCTTTAGTAAGCCACTATTTAGCCTTTTGTATAGCTATTTGTCCAATCTGTGTCTTGCCTAGCATTTTAAGTACTCTATCCTATGTTTACTATTCATATACTGTCTTTCTGATGTTTAAAGTGGAGCTTTTCTCCTTGGGCCTCTGCTGAAAAAGGACTTGTGTCCAGGCGGACTTTCCCGGTAAACAAATGTAAAATAATAATATATATATATTTTTTTAAGTTTGGTTGGGGGAATAGTATGGAAATAAAACAGAACATAAATCCATAATTGTTGTTGTTGTGTCTTTTGGCTTTTCCCGGTTAGGGGTCACCACAGCGGAACTCCGGTCCGCTAATGATTGGCAGTAGATTTTTATGTACTGAGTTGCCGGCCCTGACGCACAATCTCAACGAAGGTACGCTCATTCACGCATGTCTCCACACACAAGACGCTCTAGCTGAGAATCGAACAGGACAATGTCTTACTGGGAGGCGACAATGCTACCGCAGCACCATCACCACAGTACTAACATAAATCCATAATGCACAGTGCAAAATACTAGCACTGCTTCCACTAAAGACCTAAGGAGGGGGATTCATGAAGATACAGTGACATGTACATGTCACAGTATCTTTTTGTTATTCAGCAACCACCATAAATTGGTATTCTTGGTGCTCTGGCACATAGACATACAGCACCACCTCTGTGGCTGTGCTGAATGCTAATGACGCAGTCTGGGACAGAGGCACATAATGATTAGCTATGTGCTGTATCTCCCGATACAGCTTCCAGAAAGGCATCTACATGGCAAAAGATTTAAGAAATCATATTTCTTCATATTAAATTCCTTTCTGTCTGGCTTACTGAAAAGTATTGGTCAGGTGTGCTGCATCTTAATCTGGATTCTAATTGATCATCTTCCACCTTACTAGTCTGCATATTCGTCAGTCACCCTGCCTAGCATTTTCATGCTGTGTGACAGGACTTTGATACCTCTGTACTGTCTGCAGTTGTGAATATCCCATTTGTTCTTGTACAGTGGCACTAAATTTCTTATTCTCCAGTAATCTGGGAAGCACCCCCTCTCCATACCAGAATGAGTAGCTTAGGGACCTAGTTCTTCCTTACCGCACCCAACATCTTGAACATGTTTGCAATGACTTTATCTGAACCTGACAGTTTCCTTGATTTCCATTTCCTTAGTGCGTTTCTTACTTCTAGGGTGGGGTCTTTATCCAAGTTTATTATAAGCTTTGCATAGGCAGGCAGCACAACTCTTGTGCCATTTTTTTTTTCAGAAGCTTCTTGAGGTACTCTGTCTGTCTGCTTTTTGTGGTGTCTGTCTGTCTGCTTTTTGTGGTGTCTGTCATTGTCTTAAAGCCTGAAAGAGCTTCTTTGTGTCATCTGCTAAACCACTTTCCAGAAGCTGTTGGAGTTTCTCTGATGTCTTGTTTGTCATTGTAAATGCTCTTTTGGCCTGTTTGTTAGTAAACCAGCTTTTCTTCTTAGCTTGCTCCACTTATGTTGCTTTCACTTCATTTTGCACTCATTTCTTTTGATAACTTCTAGACTTCTGCATTCCACTTTTAACTTTCTTTACGTACTTTATTTCCATACCTAGCTTGGATGCATAGCTTTCCTTTTGTCTTTGTGCCTGGTGTTATGAGACACTACAGTTCTTTAGCTCCTCTTATTGAAGAGCTAGAGCACTGAGTATTTCCACAAATTCCTGTGACTTTTTTTCCTAGTCAGTTTGCATCTTTAAATTTCTAGTCTCCCACCAGGACACAAGTGCTGTTCAGCAATTGCATTCTGCTTGTTGAGCACACTCAAGCAAATCTGCAGTCTGCAGCTACCACTCCACCCATACAATATAAGAAGGAACCAGTACTGCAAATCTAAACAAGGATATACATTTTGAGCCTCAAGAGCAGGGTCAGTCCACCCAGGCATTCTACTTGTATGTTTTATGAGAGTGAAGCTATTACATTAGCAGTATTTCTTAGTAGTTCTCAGCTTGCTAATAAAACTGACTGTTGTAGCCTTGTGTCCCCCTCCCCCCAGCTAGTGCAGTAATCCTAACTGTCCTATAGACAGTATACATTTAAATCAGATCCCTGTGACTAAATTAAACATCAAGCAGCCCTCTCAGTGCTTTCTGCCTTAGTTTGTATCACTTGGAGGCCCACCTTTTTATTTGCATCTCTATACATTTCCCTTCATTGCTAATGTATCTCCTTACTCTAATCTGTACACAGACTGGTCATTAATCAGCAAGTCAATGTGAAGACACACTCCCAACCTTAATAAACTTTGCTGTCTCTTCTCTCTTTCACTTTACAGGTAGTTTGAATTATTATTTACCCCTTCTGAGGCCTTCACTTACAGATTTCCACTGATTGCCTCTCTGGTTTCTTTGCATTCCACCTGGTTTACACCCCTTGTGCTATCTCCCTCCCCCAATACTAAGTCTATATTAGAATCCTGCTGAGCATGGAGCCATCGTTAAATTTCTAGTCTCCCAGCAGGACACAAGTGCTCTTCAGCAATTGCATTCTGCTTGCTGGTAAGCCATTAGACCTCAGGAATTTGTTTTAAAGTGTTCAGATTTGTAAAATGTGTTTCTAATAGTATTTTAACTTTATAATATATTCTTTGTAGTCAAGTGTTTTAAGGATTTTTATTTAAAACATATTTTTATTTCTACATATTTATTCATCAAACATTGTAACATTAAATGTGTTTTAATTGCGGCAACACAGAGAGATGCAACAAGAAAAGTTTTTGGTTTTAAACTAAATTAACCTTTCAATTAATTCATTAACCTAAGCAGTGTAATTAAGTGAATGGTATAAAAGCACTAGTAGTTTGAACAGCCCACATCTGAGGAAGTGATTTGTAAAACGAAAATGTATGGTGGAGCGCTAATGTGCTGTGTTTCTGTGGAATAAAGTGAACTGTAGTATGCTGAGCCATCTGGGGTTTTTTTCACAATTTTCTAAGCTTGCCCTGCTCAGGGCTTTATTATTTTGCCTGAAAAGCTGCTTCATTTTGTGGATTACAGATTTGTAAAGTAATACTTACATTTTACTCTTGTCTTGGTGGGCTCTGCCCCGCTCCATTCGCCCTCGCTAACGCTCGGGCTCTCTCCGCTCCCCTGCCCTGCCCCCTATTCCCTCCCGCCCCCATTACCTCTCCATTTATAATAATCACAGCCACACCCACAACTCACCCTCACATCACCTCCACCAATCACAGCTCCTCAAGTCAGATCACATTAATACCACACCAGCTTTTCTACACAAAATACTCCCAATCACTCTCATTCCCACTAGGCATTTTTTACATACTTACCCATCCACATGCAGTGCAACCCTATAATTCCTATTCAGACCCCCACCTAGAACCAACTTAAACTTCATAACCATGACTATCACACAACTAAGTCTAGTCTGTCTTCTCATAATTCTTTAACACAAGTTATCACTCTAGCAATATCCTTAAACATAGCACAACACTGCATTATGCACTCTCATATACAGACACCACACATTATAATAATATCTGCCCACAGTTATTTAAGAACTACATAATGGACCAATTCAGAACTAAACACATATGCTCTCATTCCTACTCCAAAAAAACACAATACTTTCTCACACTCCTCACCAAGCTCCAACATCTGTATCACCATTTTAACACCAGGATCACCATAAGTTAGGATATCCACCCCAACCCAGGCCCAAATCCATCCTGTCCAACACAAACTGCTCCAACACAAATGTCAGAACATAACACCCCCACTGTCTTCACCCCTGGGCAAATCAACAACAGCAGCAAAACCACCGTCTTTTAATGCTAAATATTAATATTAGAAGTATCAAAAATAAAATACCTGAACTCCAGGCCACAGTAGCACACTACTCCCCAGATATAGTTGCTTTAACAGAAACCTGGCTAAATAAAAACATAGCTAACTCAGAAGTTCTCCCTACCGGCTACAATGTCATTAGACAAGACAGACCACTTTGTAAAGGGGGTGGAACTGCATTACTGTACAAGTCCAACTTAACTGTACGTCAGTTACCAAACTCCTACCCCTCCCCCAATAATTGGGACATACTTATCTCACAACTTCAGCTTCACCCTAAAAAGTTCATCACCACAATTGTGATCGATATTCCACCTGGTAATACACCTGCTAGCCTTGAATACTTCTTATCTTGGTGTTCTTCCACATACTCACAAGAAACCCTTATTCTGGGGGATTTCAACTTAAATTGGTTCACCTGCATATCAGAACCTGCAAGTAATCTAATAAATCTCCAGTGCTACCAGCAGCTTGTCCAAATTCCAACTAGATGTGATAAAAAAATCTAAAAGGGAATCCATATTTGACTGGGTCCTAACTAATTAAGTGACCACAACATAATATACTTTATACGTAGTAGAACAAGCATATGCAAAACCATTAACTATATATCCACTAGAAACACAAATCAAATCTCTACTGAGGTCCTCAGTACTTTACTCTAACTGTGACTGGACCCCCCCCTAAAAACCCTCCCACTTGACCAGGCTGTAGCATATTTCAACAAAACATTTCTACAACACCTAGACACTGTTGCTCCATTGTGCAAAATCAAGGTTAAAACCTCTACAAACCCCTGGCTCAGTAAAGAAACCAAACAAATCCTCAAGTCCAGAGACACTGCCTGGCTTTACTATAAAAAAAAACAAAGAAACACAAAGCCTAAGTAACAAGAACTGTGCAACCGTGCAAAAAAATACATTAGGCTGGACAAAAAAATCCTACTACACGACATTACAAACTAAATACCAACACAACCCCAAAACATTTTGGAAAAATGTAAACCAGCTACTAAAATCCACCCAAAAGGCTACCCCCAAACCAACCACCCCTGACACTAAAGTTCCCATCGAAACACAATTCAACTCCCACTTTGTAAACTCAATTCTATCCTTAGTATCACAGGACAGTTCCTTCCTCACTATCCCCCCCAACACAAATAACACTAATACAAGCTTTACCCTCAAAACAGTTTCCACCACTTCAATCAAAAGCATGCTCTCCAAACTAAAAACCTCATCAACAGCAGCCAACCTACTCCCCAGCTATTTCTTGAAACTTACAGCAGATGCTATTGCTATCCCAGTCTCCACTCTCATAAACAGATCAATTGTTGAAAACTATGTGCCCAAACTCTGGAAAATATCCTATGTTACACCCATACATAAAGGCAGGACCTCCACTGAACTTAATAACTACAGACCCATTGCTTTACTCTTCCCCCTGGCCAAAATCCTAGAAAAATGCATCCATACCCAGTTGCTAAAATATCTCCTAGACAGCAACATCCTCTCACCTACTCAGCATGGTTTCAGACCTGCCCATAGTACCACTACAGCCCTCCTCTGCTTCACAGACAGTAAACTGTCTCAAAAATGAAGGCCTGCAGGTGTCACCTCTTTTTTGGATATGCCCAAAGCATTTGACACAGTCTCGCACCAAATCCTGCTAAACAAACTAAACCAATATCACCTATCAAATTCCACTCTTACCTGGTTCCAAAGCTACTTAACTGACAGGTACCAAGCTGTGAAATGGGAAAATTCTCTCTCTCCTCAGCTGCCCGTAACTATAGGAGTCCCACAGGGTTCTCTATCTTAGGACAATTACTATTCACAATCTTCACAAATGACCTCCATACCTCCACACAGCATGCATTTATCATTTCAGTATGCAGATAACACTAGCTTAATCTGTGCTGCACAAAACATTCCCACTCTCCTGCAAACAACTCAACTAGCATTCTCTGACGTTGAAAACTACCTTACCAAAGCCCAACTTATCCTCAATCCAAAGAAAACTCAGCTTATGATTATAACCAGTTCTAACAAAAACACTGATAACAGTCAATTCACTAAATACTCCACAAATGCTACTCCAATCGCTCCAGTGGCACAGGCTAAGCTATTGGGAGTAACCATAGACTCCCACCTAAAATTTGATAGTCATCTCAATTTAACTATTAAAAAAGTACATGCCAAACTGGGATCACTCTACCGTATCAAGCCATTTCTTACCAACAACACAAGATCAGCCATTGCTCGCTTCCAACTTCTATCCACCCTACTCTATGCATCTCCCACTCTGACTAATCTAAAAAAAAATGAATTAAGCAAAATGGAAGCCTGCTATAACAGAATTGCCCGCTTTGCTGCAAATTGCTCATATAGAACTCATCACTGTGCTGCTTTGAGACAGCTCCACTGGCTTGAACTGCTCAACCTCCTAACCTACAATCGGCTCTGCCTCTGTCATTCTATCTATTACCTCCCCAATAAGTGTCCTGCCCTCAAAAACCTAGTATAACATCACCAAAAGGCCTCTTAGATCATCAAGCAAACTACTACTAGAAGTCACCAACAGATACAATAGCTTTAGAGATGCACTATATAGTAGTTCAGTGGCTAAAAAATGGAACTCTGTCCCCACTAGCATTCAAAACACATCATCCAAAGCCTCCTTTAAAGACCTCATCAGGCAACATCTCAAGCAAAGTTGGCAGAGCCATGATTGCTCCCCAGGCTAGTGAAAGCGGATAAGGTGCACATACTAAACCTAGAGTCCTTGATAATAGTTTTCAATCTTGCTCACAAATGCTGGCTAATCTACAATGTATGTACTGTACCTGTATACTATGTATGTATTCTACCTATGTTCCAAATTTCAGTTGTATACCACAAATCTATTAATTACTTTTATTTTTAAATTAATATTTTTTTGTTTGTTCTCTCCACTGTAACTGTTGATGTGCTGCATACCACTGTAAAACATGTCTTTTGTAAAACATGTCTTTTGTAATTTGTGTGTATACTGATCATGTCTAAATAACTAAATGTATCTGTCATTTTTCTATGTGGAGCTTTTCTCCACGGGCCTCTGCTGAAAAAGGGCCTTTTCGGCTCAGTCAGACACCCCCGATTAACAAATATAAAATAAATTAAAATAAAATAAATAAATAAGTCTTCAGTTTAGTGTCTGTTGACCATGGAGTCTTCTCTAACCACTGTTTACAGCTGATTGCGGCCAGCAGTGGTTTATGATAGGAGACATTCATTTCATTGGGGATGACTTTGCAATCTTTTACTTTTATGCCACTGTCCTTTCCTTCATAGGAAGAAGTCTACCTGAGTTGCATGCTAACCACTCTTGTTTGTGATCCTGCAACTGTCTCTTGGTGAACCTTGTACTGGTTGCCATTAAGCCATTTGCCAGACAGAAGTCTAGAATTGCCTCTTCTCCCATTAGGACCCAAGCAGTCCTCATATACTGTTCTTTCTGTTTCGATATGGGCATTCTGGTCACCCATTATCAAGGCCAACCCATTTTGTCCAACTTGATCTAGCAAGTTCTGAAGCTGCTGACTGAATACCCTCATTTCCTTCCATTACAACCCTGACGTGAGACATAGGGCAGTCTTCATATCTTGGTCTATTTTTACACTGCAGGCAGCTTGCCATGAGACTGTCACCGTTTCTGGTGACATTCCTTTCTGTCTTCAGAAGACTCATTCTCACCACACTTTCCACACCATTTCTGACGTGTCCTCCCTCTGATTAGTGGATTCTGGATCCGAGGCTACATGACATTGCTACATTGCCATTCCACCTAGTCTCCTGGATACGTAGAACATCCAGTCTTCTCCTTATGATTGTCATTTAATTCCAAGCTGCATCCTGTCACTAACCTATATGTAATCTAGAAATCCTTGGTTCATTTTTGGGAAGTTGATTGTTTTTATGTTCTGCAGTCTTCACCAGAGCCATCTCGGTTAACCTTTTTTGGGCAGCTGGACATTGTCTAGCCACTAGCTTACTGGCCCAGGGCTGATGGTCTTAATGATGAACATGCAGTGGTTAATAGGGCCGCTCAGAATTTTCCCACTATTTTGTGTCCTTGGAGTAGTTCTGAGCAAGCCTGGCCCTCAACTCACTTTGCACCTCTGAGGTGATTAAGTAAGGTGAAGCACTCTTCATAGGGTAAGTTGTGGGGATGATTTACCTCCAAAAGAAAATCAGGTTTTCAGTTGTTACGCAAGCTTACATTTTTCCATTCCTTTTATTCCACTGTGGAACTGAAAAGTCTAACTATCACCAACATGTTGTGAGCCCAGTTTTTAGAAATCCACTTCATCTATTCAAAAAAAAATACGGGTTCCTATTAGAACCACAAACGCTTGAAATTTCGAAAGGCATATGGTCGACACCATATGATTGAAATTTCAAGCATTCGAAGGTTAAATGTAATGGTGCCGTTCGATGCAGAATGGAAGAATTTCCCTTTTCTGCACTGAAGTGTGATCTCGGAGTTGGTATATTTAAGTAGGGGAGGTGTGGGGGGTGCTGGTGGGCTTGACCCCCTGCCTGCACCATTAAGGTAAGTTTTTTTTTGTTGTTTTATTATATATTCGAACTTTTAAACTTTGATCATATGTTGTCGAACATATGGGATTTGAAGTTTAGAAAGTTCGAATATATAATATAGACCCAAAAATGCATGTAATGTAGAGGCAAATGCAAACCTCTCCATTGTTAAATGGCACAGAAAAATTAGTGAGCTCTTCAGTACGGAGGACAAAGCCCTGACTTTGTTGCAGGAGATCATGTTCAATTTGTATTCCCAGTCCTTACGAAATCATCTGGAGATGTGATGGATATGTGTTGCATTCTGCTGGCTGATCTGTCTTGGAGGGAGAAAAGACCTTTTGTGTCAGCATTGCCAGTCAAGTTGAAAGCAGTGGTCTTCATATGCTGTAAGTGTGGGGAAACACAGTGACATTTTATTTGCAGATGTAGATCCACATTAAATATCATTGCACCATTGCACATCAGACACTGGCAAGATTAAGAGAGCATCATGAACAAAAAACAAAAAAAATCCAACTTCCCCTGATTGCTCAACTCTGCTTGACTGTTTCCTCATCTGACAAGGTAACTTTAGCCAGCCATTATGGAATAAACAGGACACTGGGTGGGGGTGGGGGGCTTTTGATTGTCCTAAGCATTAGATAACTCCATACCCCCCCCAGTGTCTTTGTGCTCCTTTTCTGTTGCTTTCTCCCTCATATTGTGCTTGATTTTAATTGTGTATCTTCCTTTTGCTACTGTTAGTTTCTTGTCCTTAGCAGGTCAACATAAAAATCCACCCATGCTATTTCTTGACTTCTTACATACTGTTTCAGTATGATTAATAAATGTTCACATGTGGGCCTTCGCTTCCATAACTGAGGCAACCTCCAGTCTGTCAGTACGTATTGGTTATCTTAAGAGCTTCGAAAGTGAAAGCTTCTTCATTTAAATTGTTGTCTTACAACTTTCCTCATTTATGGTGTCCAGTAGAGAGTTCTGCTGCTAGCATGGTGAGCACCAAGTGTATTTTGACCACAGATCCATTCTCTCCCTCCAGCTACTGAAGTCTTGAACATTGTTTATTTGGACTACATGTCCCTGACCTCCCTGAGGCAGATGACATCACTGTAAACATTTTGCACTGGATATCACTGCTGTAATGTCATTTTCACTAAACTCAAGCTACCTTTCCTTGTCACCTTTGCCTTCATTTAGTCCTCTGTTACTGTAACTCCTTTTGATATCTTGAGCTAAACCATCCTAACGGTCCTTCAGCAGCTAGTCAGTTCTCAGTTTCATTTTCATGATTACTTCCTTACTGCGTAACATGAAAGGAGTTCCTGCACATGAGGCAGTTGCCCAGTTCCAAAAGTAACATGAAGCAGAAAAAAAACCAGAACCAGCAAACCATGGATCCTGAAAATAACAATTTATTGTGACAGGTTAAAAAACCTACACATATGCAACACTTTTGCGACACAGACCGGTTTTGATAGGGTATACACAACCTTCTTCAGTGAAAATAAGAAAAACAAAAGTGTGACAAGAATATAAAGAGGTTACAAAATGCCCATTGGTTAATTCAAAAATTGTCATTAAGCCCAGGTGGGAATAATCCCCCCAGTTTGATAATCCATTTCTTTCCCTTACTATTAAGAATTGAATGCCAGCCTGCTTTGTTTATTCTGTTCCCTTGTATGATATCAATAACCATAAATGTAAATTTGGCAGTAGTGTGTACCAAAGAGTGTTTGTATAGAGCATTCGTTGTCTTGTGTGTCCTGATATTACTAATGTGTTCTGTGATTCTGATTCTAAGTGGCCGGGAGGTCTGTCCTACGTAAAAAGCACCACAGTGACAACTGGCCAGATAGATAAGCCAGTCACTGCTGCAGTTGGCAAAAAATTTTATATCATAAACCTGTGAACAATTCCGACTAGAAAATTGTTTGGATTTTCAATTTTGTCACAATTGATGCAGTGTCCACATGGAAAACAGCCTATGAGTGGATCCCCTGAGAGTGTGGTTTGTTTGAATTGAGTATTATTGTGCCTACTGCCATGCTTAAAATGATTGAAGAAACCCCCTAAATTTTTGCCTTTTCTAAATGAAAACTGACATCGATCTGGAATGAATTTAGAGATGTCAGAATCATATTGTAAGATGTTCCAATGGTTGTTGATACTGTCAATTAGTTGATTCGAATTCCGGGCATAAGTGGTGGTAAATCTTAATGTGGTGCTTTTGTCAGAGTTATGTTTCTGATATTTAAGAAAATCATTTCTGTTAGAAAAATTAGTCATATTGCTGGCACTGGACACATGGCCCATAGGATAACCCCTGGACCTGAATCTTTCAGTTAGATCCCTACTATGATGTTGAAAGGCATTATCAGTGGAACAAATGTGTTTGATGCAGATGAATTGTGACTTGGGGATATTGCGTGTGACATGAGGGGGATGAAAACTGGAAGCGTGTAAAATAGTATTGTATTCAGGATGTTTCCTGAATACTTCCATAGATAGTGTATGGTCAGGCAATTTGGTAATTGCAACATCCAGAAAAGTGATTTTGTTGTAATCATAGTGTACAGTAAATTCCAAACCCCAAATGTTGTTATTTAGGTAAGAAATGAAATTTTGTAACCTCTTTATATTCTTGTCACACTTTTGTTTTTCTTATTTTCACTGAAGAAGGTTGTGTATACCCTACCGAAACCGGTCTGTGTTGCAAAAGTGTTGCATATGTGTAGGTTTTTTAACCTGTCACAATAAATTGTTATTTTCAGGATCCATGGTTTGCTGGTTCTGATTTTTTTTCTACTTCCTTACTGCCCCAGCTTTTTGTTATACTATGGACTTGTGTTATTTCTCAGATTTAATAATATAATAACAAATACTGAGCCATTGATATACCTCTATCCTTTTACGTTTTAGGCTTTTACAGTGATCAAGGCAAGTGCTGTTAAATAGTAAATCAGAGAATATCATGCAAAACACTGTCCATTAGAGTATTAATAAAATATTACCATTGGTATGCATGCCACATTTGGCAGTGAAAATAAGTATTTGTCAGTGTAGTTTACTTTTCCACTGGCATAAAATCTTTGCTTTCCATTTCTTGACTTGACTCTTCGCTCAAAAGTCTGCCACTAACATTCTGTGCAGCTTAATTCTTCTAGTTAATTCCCTCAGTCTGAATTCCAGATTGGAAGTTAATGGAGTGGGTTGCATCTCCTAAGCAGGATTATAATGACTGGTGGCAGAGACTTCAGTTGGATGTCTATTGCTTGGTCATAAATGTGGCTGTGTGCTACTCTGTTCATGTGCTATGTATATATTTTCCTTCATCTCTGAGGATGTTAATAGACACAGTGCTAACAGCTCTATGGATGTGTAGCTTCTTGTATTAATCGCATGCTATGTTACCTTCATGCTATTTCCAACTGGCATTTACACTGCCAGCTCAGTCACCCATCTGCACTGCCCCACAGTGGAGTTTGCAAGCCTTTGCCAATGAGAAAGACACCCTATTAATGTCTTAAAGCTTTTGTCCTTGGTTGGACTCATGGATATAGCCTCATTTCCCAAACCTGCCTTACTAGTAGAGCAAGGCACATGTTACTATTGTGTCTCAGAGCCAGAAGTTTACTGATATAATGACAAAGAACTCCAGTTTGGTAAGTACAGTGCTAAGCATGTAAAGCTTGTGAGGTTGTGAACTTGAACTGTGCGGATGTAAAAGTGAGAATCGTATCTCCGACTGGAAATATGATTGGTGCTGCATGTGATTTTCACAGTGTGCCGCATAGCAAGTGTTTGGTTTCCTAATGCCACAATGCAGGTATTTATCTCCAGCTGCTGTTCTCTTCCCATCTTGAACTTTAGTAATATTTTCAGAACTAATGACATTCTTTTTTTCTTTGCTGTTTATTGTATTTTTCCAATATTCTGTGTTTTTTTGTATGCTTATGTTTCATATCTTTATGCTTCTGAAGACTGAAATAACCCTTTGATATGACTTTGTGCTGACTGCCCTTCCTGTGTGTTGCATACCTCAGAAACTTGTTTTATTTTTTTCTGTTGATGATTAGGTTTTTAAGTACTGGGATAGCAATGGACACCATTTCTAAATCAGGATATAGCGAAATGTCATGTTGAAATCAATGTTGCTTCATTTTTTTATTATTATTATTAATGTAGTTGGTCTTACCACTGTGAGGACTGTCTGGACACACTGTTTTTTATTGTCATTTCTGCTTCCGTGTCTTAATATTTTATAACTTTGTCATCCAGGATGCTGTGCACTACAGTCTCTAGGTGCTGATATTTCAGTAATTTATTTCTGCTTTTGCCCATTAAAAATATCCGTGAGGCAATAAATTACACATACTCCTTGGTGCTGGAAGACCTGAAGGCTGTGGGTTCTATTCCCATTTCAGGTGGTTGGATTGCTGATACTGCATTGCAGCATTAGGGAGGTGCTACACTCCGAGTGAGTTGTTCTTCAGATAAGTCATTAGCAAAGATTCCATTTATTTGAGCTGGTGGTAGCTCAGGTGGATGTAAAAGATCCCATGACACCTATTGAGGAGTAGAGAAAGTTTCCCAATACCCTGGTCTAAATTCTCCTAGTGCCATACATACCACCTCTGCTCTCCCCTGAAAAGAGGCCATTAGCCTAATGGGAGTAATCTGTTCAACAAAGGATAAATAAATAATAATTTACTTCAGCTACAGAGTCTAGTTTTCGTTCTTCCTGTTTTTTTGCGTGCTGGTGTTAGATGATCCCACATGATCAGCATTTCTTCAGTTTCAGTATTTCTTTATAGTTTGTATTTCCAGTGCGTCTCAGCTACTTTTATTATGTAATACTTGCACAGTCTCCAGTGTAACAACCTTGCTACATCATTCGTAAAAATATCACAGCCAGTTAAAAAATGTACAGCTGTTTGTAGTTATTTCCTGCAGCACCTGCATTTGTCTGTATCCCCCAAATCTTTTGTGAACCAGTATGCGTGCAGTCCATTATATTGTGGTGCCATTATTATTACTTTTTTTACTTGTTTCAAGCTCGCTGTCTTGATTAAGATGCTGTTGTTCCAGGAGTTCACCATAGTTTCTGTTTGTAATAGTGATTTTTCATCCATTTTCTTTTCTCTTTTTGTTGTGTTCATATTCTTTCATTTGCTGTTTAGAAGTTTCTGTTGCAAATGTTTTTGTCCAGGTTGATTTACATTCTTAGTTCTTCCCAAAATGCTCCTGTTAATCAGAGTAAGGATGTCATTTTGCTGTCTTAATACTCACTTTCTTCACAGTTTGAAAGTTTTGCATCTAATCCCACAGCTGCAGTCCAATACATATTATGGTGGGTAACAAAGTAGCCCAAACTTTCTTCATAGATCACTGAGAAATATATAATCTTACCGTTCACTTGTATTTGTATGTATTTTTCATAAGGATGAAGCATTTTTCTTATTTACCTGTCTAACTGAGCCATCCGTCTTTTGGGGCCAGTGTGTCTTAACAAAGATGTGAGAACAGAAGTTGAGTTTATAGCTTTATCTTTATTCCTAGATGACAAGACAGATACCAGGGTTAGTGTCAGTCTGCTAAAATATTCCTTATTAAGCTTTGTTCTCATTGCTAAATGGTTGCCCTGCTCACCTTTCATCTAGTGTGGGATATGTTTCCACTCATTCTTGTTCCAGTTGTTTTATATCATATCCTTCTTCCAGACCATTTCTGTATGCTACAGTTTTCCTGTTTGAAGTGCTGTGTTTGCATATTTAACATGACCAGCGTCATTGTTAAATCATCACTTTCGTTCTTTTCATTTGTTTGTTAAGGTGAGCTGTACAGTTTTAGATAATCTACAAAAAGTAGAGAGATATCATTTGACAGGAGTTATTTTCTTTTTCTTTTTTAATGAAGTCATATCTGTAGTAGACAACTTATTGTATTCTGAGAAGGGCCAAACAGTAGGAGTGACAAAAGTACCTAAACAGGCATGTCCAGGGGTCAGCTTCCGCTGACTTCTCCTGTCCACCTGGTGAATCTGGGCATACTAGGGCAGTGCGGCAACTGCCTCATGTACACAGACAATCCTCTCCTTCTACCACCCAACACTACAACCTGCGAGAGATGCACTTACATAGCCAAACTGGAAGCTAAGCTCTCTCCAGCCAAGATTGTGCTAGACAGTCAAGAGGAGAAGGTTAACACCTGCATTACACCTCAAGCAACTAATAGCCCTTCAAAACCCATACCATCAACACCCGCACATAACAACACTAAACCCACATATGCAGAGGCCCTTAACATTAACCTGCCCAAGCAACAAGGACCTCTGAAGCCGAAACACAAACAAACACCAGTCATAACCAAAGTGACACATAGCTCACAACACCAGTGTGCCACCCAACAACAGCCTCTAAGGCAAGACAATGTACCCAACACTTTAGTCATAGGTGACTCTATAGTCAGGCACACTGATGTCCCACTCACCAGGCTGAACAAGGAGAAAATTACAGTCAGCTGCCTGCCAGGTGCCAGAATCCGCCACATAACACATGCACTCAAGTCACTCCACAACAAGTACAAATACGACTCTGTCATTGTCCATGCTGGAGTGAATGACTTGAGACGTACCTTCCTGGACTGCATGAAAAGAGACATGGAGGAGCTCTTGTATCATGTGACCCAGGCAGGTATGACCCTAGCCCTGAGTAGCATCCTGCCTTTGCCCAGAATGATACCACAGTATAAGGACAAAATGATTGACTTCAACAATTGGCTAAGCTTCTGGTGTCATTCAAAGGGGATCCAGTGTTTGTCTGCCTGGGAAGACATGATCGACAAACCACGATGCTTTGCCAGAGATGGTCTGCACCTGTCACCCCTGGGATTCAGGTTACTGGCTAAAGCTCTTGCCACCCCTATAGTGCCTTTTTTAGGCAAGGTTCAAAGGATAAAACCACCACCGTAACAGATACAAGCACGCAAAATCTGTAGGTAATGCTACTCAGTGCTAGAAGTCTAAACCTCAAAATGCACTTTCTCGAGGCACTCCTAAAAATGGAGAACATTGATATCTGTGCAGTAACTGAGACCTGGTTCAAGGCTCCAGAGAGCACCCCTGCAATACCAGGCTACAATTCTTACCACACTTTTCGGCCACAAAACCAAGACCAAAGCACTAAAGGTGGAGGAGTGTCCATATTCACCAAGGATATTCACACATCCAGGCTAGTTGCCCAACACAATGCATCTGAAATTCTCCAGGTGCAACTAACACTAGGTAAGACTGCAATCCAAATTGTAGCTTGCTACAGATCCCCCACCATGCCCCAACATTCTCACTACACATTTCTAAACATATTGGAAAATATTAAGATACAGCCAAACACCCTAATACTGGGTGATTTCAACTACCCTGCCATTAATTGGGAAAACTACTCGGGTACCAACTCCTTTTCCCAACGGTTCTTGGAATTCATAAATTCCAACACCCTGGATCAACTAATCCATGGTCACACCAGGGGAGCCAATATCCTAGACCTGGTCATTACCAACATGGGAGATAGATGCTCCACACCAGTGGTCACCCCCTCATTGGTCAGGTCTGACCATAAGCAAATCACCTTTGACATCCACATCCCACCCCCACCCCCCGCCAGTAAGGAAACCTCCTTAAAAAATTTCTCCAAAGCCAACTTCATACTACTGAAGTCAGAAGTGACAAACTTCACAACACCCATGCAGACGGGATCTGCAGGTTCGACTGCAGAATCCTACACTAAGGCACTGTACGAGCACATCCACTCGTGCATGAATCGTGCCATCCCAAATAGAACCAAGATGCTCTTCTCCAAAAAAAAGAAGCCAATCTGGTGGTCCCCTGCTATAAACAAACTATACAACAGAAGGAGGAAACTGTTGCAGAAAAGAGGAAAATCCCAGGATGCAAAAAACTCCCTCACCAGCCTCAGTAAGAAGCTGAAGTCCCTCATAAAATCCTCAAAAGCTAGTTACGAAAATAAAATTGCCAAAGATTCCAAAGACAATCACAAGGCGTTCTATAGTTATGTCAAGAATCAAAATGGCAATGCTCAGATCTGCTCTGAGCTACAACAGAATGGCATTAAATATACTGATCCCAAGGATATTGCAAATATCCTGGCAGATCGATTTAGTGCCAACTTCACCCCCCTCTCACCCCCTAAAGGGCCCATCTCAATACCAAAAGATTGCGAAATTCCGATAATCATGGCCACACAGGTAGAAACCGCACTCTCCAAAGCTAAGAATACAGCATCCATGGGACCAGATGACATCCCAGGCTGTGTACTGCATGAACTGCAAAATGAACTGGCACCTCACCTAAGTGTGATGTTTAATCATAGCCTCACCTCAGGCTTCATGCCCACTGAGTGGCGCACAGCTACAGTTATCCTGCTCCACAAGGGAGGATCCGCCTTGGATCCCGGGAACTACCGTCCCATCAGACTGACAAGCCTGATCTGCAAGGACATGGAACGCACTATCATGGAACTTATAAACAAAGACATTGGCAGCCTTCAAACACTGGACCCCACCCAGTTTGGGTTTGTGAAGGGCCGATCTTGTCTCCTGAATCTGATTGACTTCTTTGAATCAGTCTCCAGAGCTGTGGACGAGGGTAAGTTGGTCCACACAGCCTATCTGGACCTCGCCAATGCCTTCGACACCATCCCCCACTCTGGAATCATAGATAAACTTGCTAAGCTGGGCATAAATCCCTACATCACTCAATGGGTTGCCAACTGGCTTACTGACAGAACCCAGACTGTAAAAGTAGCCGAGACTAAGTCCAGCTCCAGACAAGTGACAAGTGGAGTACCTCAGGGTTCAGTCCTGGGACCACTCTTGTTTGGCATCTACTTCTCTGAAGTACAGGCCAACACTAAAGGACTCTGGCTAACAAAGTTTGCAGATGACTGCAAACTGGGAGCCATTATTGAATCCCCAAATGATGTGGATATTCTACAAAAAGGCCTTACAGAAACAGATGCCTGTACCAGAGCCATGGACTCAAGCTTAATGCCAAGAGATGTATAGTTTTCCCCTTTGGGAAAAAAACATGTACTCATGAATTACCACATAGGTGGCAGGACGCTAAACATTGAAATTGTGATGAGAGACTTAGGGACACAGGTGGACAGTGGTCTCACTTTCGATAACCACATCGCCACAACAGTCAGGAAATCTTTCTATGTGGCACACGTCATCACTAAGGGCTTTTCATCCAGAAAAAAGGAGGTCATTGTCCCACTGTACTCATCCTTCATTAGACCCATTATAGAGTATAATGCCCTGTTTGGTATGTACCTCACAAGACATCTGCAACAACTGGAAAGGCCACAGAAATACCTCACCAAAAGAATCACAGGCCTAAAGCAGATGCCATATGCTGACCGTCTAAAAAAACTCCAGCTATACTCTGTAGCATATCGTCTACTCAGAGGCGATCTCTGCTTAACATACAAGACCATGTCAAACCCTGAGCTGTTGGACATGCTCCACATAAAGAAATTCCAGTCGCTCACAGCCACACGCTCCAAGGATCAAAACCTTGTCATCACAATGAACAAAACATGCTGGAGGGATAGATTCCTGACCCAGAGACTCCCCATACTCTGGAATAGACTGCCCATACTTGTCAAGCAGAGCGCCTCATTGTCCCTCTTCAGAAGGAACCTTGATGATTGGATGGGAGATAGGAAATTCACCCCAGGGATCATGTCAGTCGCCCTGCTAGACAGGGGCCCAGAGAAGTAAATATTGTGGGAAGAAATATCCAGGGAATTGTTATGGCTAGGCTTGCATAGGCCCTAGGGCCAATAGCCTAGTACCAACCTATGAACCTAAGAATATTGCCTGAATATCCCACACTGGATTCTTATACTTTAGTTAGCAATGTACCCTTTTTCATGGGTTAGTTGTAAAGTAGTAGGACGTTTTTTTTTTAAAGTAACTGCATGCAGCTTATTAGTGTATGGAAACTGTCCAGTACCTTTTAAGCAATTTATAATCCAGG
The DNA here is from genome assembly GCF_019279795.1 of Protopterus annectens. Lineage (NCBI taxonomy): Eukaryota > Metazoa > Chordata > Ceratodontiformes > Protopteridae > Protopterus > Protopterus annectens. Next base: position 49,912,660 of record NC_056733.1, read on the forward strand.
AGTATGGAATGATGTCATTTGCTACTTTTACAGTCTCTCTGTGCCATGCTGAAGTTAATTTCTTTTTTACAGATCCCCTTTACAGCCTTGTTTAGTAAGAGTTGATCTTTGGTTCTGTATTTAATCCTGATTCCCTTTTCTGTTCTGTTACTGTGATTTGAATTTTTATGTAAATGACTGTAGACTTTATCCACATCAATTCCAGCATACCTCTTGTATGCTATTAGAAAACCCTATTGGTCGTGTATGGTTTGCAAATTCACATTTAAGTAGAAGTATGATTTCTTCATTGTTAAAGATGCTGGTGTCATTTCTGGGCTATGATTTCTTCATTGTTAAAGATGCTGCTGTCATTTCTGGGTTATGATTTCTTCATTGTTATAGATGCTGCTGTCATTTCTGGGTTATGATTTCTTCATTGTTAAAGATGCTGGTGTCATTTCTGGCTTATGATTTCTTCATTGTTAAAGATGCTGCTGTCATTTCTGGGTTATGATTTCCTCATTGTTATAGATGCTGGTGTCATTTCTGGCTTATGATTTCTTCATTGTTAAAGATGCTGCTGTCATTTCTGGGTTATGATTTCTTCATTGTTAAAGATGCTGCTGTCATTTCTGGGTTATGATTTCCTCATTGTTAAAGATGCTGCTGTCATTTCTGGGTTATGATTTCTTCATTGTTAAAGATGCTGCTGTCATTTCTGGGTTATGATTTCCTCATTGTTATAGATGCTGGTGTCATTTCTGGGTTATGATTTCTTCATTGTTAAAGATGCTGGGGTCATTTCTGGGTTATGATTTCCTCATTGTTAAATATGCTGGTGTCATTTCTGGATTGCATATAAATAGCTCGGTGCCAAATCATGATTCAGAGATGTTAGTGTCTTTTTCAAAAGAGAAGCTTCCTTAAGGATGTCTCTATCTTGTTGCATATTATTTTTCCTTTTATATTTTATCTAGTCAGCATCTTAGTTGTATTTAATAGCAACTTCATATGTATTTTTCAAGAATTTATTAATTTCTTTTACTTTTGGTGGCATCACACTGTTTCAGTTTTTTCTATTATAATATATATATAATCTGAGAGC